>NW_028295290.1:0-274243 GCF_964341445.2 Mesoplodon mirus
CTTGCGACTGAGTGAAAAATGCTAGTCCTTGAGTCAGGACATTGGGCCCTTTAGCAAGTAACTCAACCTATCTGGGCTTCAGCTTCTGTATGTGCGATCAAGAGGCTTGGACTAGCTGACTTTTCAAATGCTGTGTTTCTTTGATTCACTCTCACTTACTGATCTGCTCCGTAAGAAGAGGGTCTGTTCTCATAAAGTAACAACAGTCTTTTCCTAACCTTGGGTTGGGCGGAGTTTATCTGTTCGTACTCAGTTTGTTAGTTATATTGCCTTCTACGTATGCTTAGCTCTAAATAATTTATATGGCTCTTGTGACTATTTTTAGATCTTCTTTTTTTCTTATTTTCTTTTACAGTTTCTAATTTGTTATCGCCAGTGTAGAGGAGCCTGATTGACTTCTAAAATTTATTGATCTTGTATGTGTGTGCCTTGTTGAACCGTCTTATTAGTTCCTGCTAGTTTATCTGTGGGTTCTTTTGGGTCTCCTAGATAAATGAGCATATTAAGTGTAAATAATGTGTTCTTTGGATAAAGTTTATTTTCTTGCATCTCTATGTATAGAAGCAATATGTTGAATTGATTTAAATATTTAAATATTACATACCTGTTATCACAATCTAACATTCTTTATCTTATTTTCTTTCAATCAATATTATGTTTTCAAGATTTATCCACGTGAATCCATATAGATCTAGGTCTTTGATTTTTGACTGTTTGATATTATTTGATCACATGCATATAGCATCATTTATTTTCCATTCAAGCATTATTGGACAATTGGATTGTTTCCCTCCCTTCTCTAGAACAAACAACATTTCCTAGAATATCCCTGAAGATGTCTGACAGTCGAGAAGGGCCAGGCTGCCCGAAGGACTGCTACTTGCTTTTTGCCACGTTCCAACAGGCCGTCTCCAGCCAGCAATTTGAAGCACAGCTGAAATGAGAACTGCCCCAAATGTGAAGATCTTAGGAGCTTCCTAGAAGGTGGGAGGTTAATGATAGGCATCCTGCTGGGATCCCAGGGGAGTCTGAGCTGGCCTGAAGCTCATCTTCCTCCTCCACCTCTCAAGAGAAATGTGGAGGAAAGAAGACTTCAAAAACTGTGAGCAGGCAGAGGGAGAGATATTGGGGGCCGAAGCTGTAACTGAGGTCTTGGAGTGGGCTCTGAGGACACAGAGCCTCTAGAGAGCCAGGCTCTGCCTTCTGAGAACTTCTCCCCTAAGGCTGCTCATAATTCACGTGATACCAGCCATATAGATCCGACTTGGCCCACACTGTCACAGAAAGCCTTATCAGAATCTCTTCTTCTTCATACACTCTTGTGTCTGTTACTTGGTTATTGCCTTTGGTGCTCCACTGATGTGAACCACAGTCTCTCGGGGATGGAGGACACTAGTGATCCATCTTGCTCTGTGGCCTCAGTCCACAGCTTGAGGGTAAGTGAAGAGGCCAAATGAAGGTCAAGAAGGAACGATGGAGTTTGAAGAGAAGACCTGAGTTAAGGGTGTCTTCTCAAGTCTTGATGACTGAAATGTAGCTCCAGTACCTGAAGTCCTGCTTGTTCTCAAGGCTGACCACGGGGCTGGGTGCACTCAGTGAAGGAACCATATACACTTAGTATTTCCTTGCTTGCTCACACTTGCCCTACTCTGATACACCCTCTGCAAGACTGATCTTCCCCTGAAACAACTTTCCACCTGCTACTGTCATCTCAGGAACATTTGCTTCCCCTTCCTAGTGCTCCCCTAGAATGCCATTGCAGCCAATTCATAATTTGATAATCATGCTGCTTAGCATATTCTCAGCAACTTCTGATAAATTTTATTCACTTTATTCCATAGTCTTCACCCATCAATAATCTTCCTTAACTTCCTAGCTGCAGGTTAACCCATTCGGAATCATTTCTTTTTCTTTCTCTTCTTTGGCAAATCCTTTCTATCTTTTAAGGTCTTTTTCTTGTCTCTCTACCATCCTGCCTTCCTGAACTTCTTTTCTTTCGTTTAAGTAACTTTTCAATCTCCTTCCCCAATTTCCTCATACACATTGAGAGTTTATTCCTCACACGTTAGACAGCGGTTTATGAATGGCCAGGCATAATGGACTCAGAATGAGTTGGCACCCCCGAGGTACCTGTCTTGCTGGGGAGCCACAGGTGAAGGGCTGTCTGCTGGACATATGTTTGCATGGAGTCAGGCTGAGTGGCCTCAGGGTGTTTACTCTGCCCTTGTGTGTGTTTCTCGCTAGTTGGTTTCCTCGCCAGCCACCTGTGACCTCCCTCCATCCAGCCCAGGGAATCCTTCTCATCACAGGGGTAGGATGTTTGTCTCGTTTTCCATCACATCCTTTCCCCAAAGTTTGGTTGTGAGTTGTTCCCATTCCAAAGACCTTTCCTCTTTGAAGAGAAAAGAGAAAATCTTTTCTCTCCTTTCCTCTCACTTCACTTCTGCTCTATTATCTCCTCCGTCCAGAATGGCCCACTGACTCACATGGGTGTAGATCCGAAGATGGCAAGAACTGCCAGCAATTCTGAGATAATAATATGGATGGATCAGGAAAACTTGAAAACCTTTATCCCGCCACATTAAAAAAATTTGCACTTCCAGTGTATTCAGAGTCTCAGTGTAGAAACACAAATGATAGAGAAATTGAATGACACTCAAGTTTTTCTTTCCTCCTTTCCTGATTTATTCTAATCCTCCATGCTAACATGATGAACTATTTGTTAGGTAAAGTTTCAGACATTTTCTACCCATGCACACTTTTCTTCTTTTCACATAAGAGTGTGAACTAGGTCACTTTCAACATGCTGTGATTCTGTGATTCACTGTCTCCCACCGTGTCATCCACTGATAAAGTCATCTGTTTCACGGAGAACTATTTCCAATAGCTAATAGCCAATGTCTGTGGAGTGCTTACTCTGTGTCGGTTTCTTGTAACTACCTTACAGATCATTTGTACAACGTACCCATGGACCAGGTACAATTATGACCCCCAAGTGACAGATAAGTGCAGATAAGTACAAATAAATACAGAGGCCAAGTGACTTGCCCAAGACACTGGAGCAAATCAAAATCCATGCCTCTGTAATCATTTTGCTCTATTGCCTCTGTCTGGGAGGCTTGATGATTTGGCAACTAAAACCTTAAATAGCATGTTCCATTTTTATACCTGTGACACAAGCGTGGGGCTGTGATATGGGGTAACTAACCTGACTACTTTTGAAAACCCTTATGCACCTGGATGAAAGTAAGCCAGGGACTGCAAGCTATAGATTTAAGGTTTCCTACCAACTTTTAAAAATAGCTTCTTGAATGCAATTTACGTAGTGTCAAGTCTAGGATGTAGTCCAAATAGTAACAGAAAAATGGAGATATGTAGAAAAATACTTAAAGTTGACAAGTATTGGGAGTGTAGTATTTTGGGGGCCAGTGTGTAGACCACAGGAAAACTTGCTGTTTCCATCCCAAAGGGAAGAGCCCTACGTTGCAACTGCCAAGGTCCCTGGGGCAGCAAGTGTGCTCACTGCTTAGTAAAGAAGCATCCTCAGTTTGATAGAATCATATGGGAGCCTTACATTTGGTTAGCAGTTCTACATTCTTGATGTAATAATATTTTCAGGGTGTGGGAGGGTATCAAGCTCTGAAAATACCCTTGGAGAGATTTGCTTATTAAGTTTGGCTTTTTCAATCTCCCTACTACTTCTTGACTAAACACCAGGCGGTTTCCTTCACTTTTCAGAACCATGTTGTTTTTCCCTTGTCTAATGAACTTTGAAATACTTTTGGATGAGCTATTAAGTTTGGGAGAAAATAAACATCTCTTTAAAATAAGGAAGATAATAACAATGACAAGTAGAAAAAGCTCTAAAACAGAGAATATCCTCCATTCTAGCCAATGACTGGGAGTGGAAGGTACGTGCTCGCTGTCCAGGACGTAGAAATAAAAGCTGAGGAGGCGCTGAGGCGTCTCCTGGATCTCTATGAGCCTCCATCATTTCTGAAGGGTAGGGTTGACAGATAAAATATAGGCTGTTTAGATAAATATGAATGTCAGAAAAACAACAAGTATATTTTTAAGATAAGTATGCCCCAAATAGTTCATAGGATCTACTTATACTAAAAATAATGACTTATTATTCATGTGAAGTTCAAGTTTAACTGGGTATCCTGTACTTTTATTTACTAAATCTGACAGCCCTACTGATGATCCACAATGGAGGCAGTTGAGGAGCGGTACATGCTGGCTCTCGGACAGTCAGAAATGGCTTCAGCAGATCCAGGTACAGTATGAAATTCTTTTTGGATGTAGCTCAGAAGCCATGGCCAGCCCTTGACTGCAAGTACTGCCTCGGGTTTCCCTGAGGTGGGGTAAACCGTCCTCTGAATGGCCTTTTGGTAAGTCTGGAAGACCATATCCAAGGGGAGCCCCAAAGTCAGTTTCATCCTCACAACCATGTTTCCAATTCCTGGAATTGGCTGCATGTGACTCACAAGAGCTGAGGAGGTTTGTGGAAATTGGGAGTGTCATAGCTTGAACCCTTTGTAGGTAAAGTTTTGCTGTTGTGAGAGTTGTAACAGGAGCAATGTGAAAGACTCCAGGTCCCCAGGTAGATAGAAATAATCCTGTTCTACCTGTGTGTATGTGACAAGTCTCTAATAGTTCAGAGAGCAAGTATCTGGTCTTAGAAAGACTGATCCAAGCTTGGATGTTTCTGGCGACAAGGCAAGGTCCTGAGTTTCAAGTTCACCTTTTATGGTTGAGGAGACAATAAGGTGGTCAGAAGGGAAATCATGGAGGAGACCTTGGCTTCATCCATTGTGCAGGCTTGTATATGTGGTTCTATGTAGATTGTGTTTCAAAGGTGGAGCTTGTTTACAACTATGAACATTCTCCGATGTGCTTTTTGGACCTTCATTCCCAGAGCGAGAGCAGTGCCGAGGCTCTAGAAATGCCATGGATATTCTGAGCTGTCAGTGGCATTTCCCAGGTACTGTTCCCCTGGTGCCGCTCCTTGAAATGTCCAAAGGGATTATCATCTGTCTTGTGGCGGGTCCTAGCATTGTGAAATGAAGCTGCTGCACCTGGCTCAGAGGATTTCGGATGCAGTGGGAGGAGTAGTAGTACTACGACTATAAATTGTATCACAGCATATCTATTCCATCTTGAGAGGGGGGTTGGGGGGTTATGAAGGGGGGCTTTTATTGTACTTTTATACATTGTACCCTTGAAACTAATTCAATTTTTTTAAATTAATTAATTTATTTTGGGCTGCATTGGGTCTTTGTTGCTGCTAGCGGGTGTTCTCTAGTTGCAGTGCGCCGGGGCTCCTCTTGGCTGTGGTGCACGGGCTTCTCATTGCAGTGGCTTCTCTTGTTGCGGAGCATGGGCTCTAGGCACGCAGGCTTCCGTAGTCGTGGCACGTGGGCTCGGTTGATGTGGCACACGGGCTCTAGAGCGCAGGCTCAGTAGTTGTGGCGCGCGGGCTTAGTTACTCTGTGGCACGTGGGATCTTCCCAGACCAGGGCTCGAACCCATGTCCCCTGCATTCGCAGGCATATTCTTAACTACCGCTCCACCAGGGAAGCCCAATAATTCAGTTTTTTATAAAGAGAAGTTTCCTAATATTATTCCAAAATTTTAAAAATATGTAGTTGGATAACACTATGAAAAATTAACTGATATATTCTTTTATTATTTCTCTTTGCTCCCTGGATTTTTTTTCCTCATCCAGTCAGCTAGGCACTGTGAGGTCACTGCATTAGGAAGGTAAAGACTCAGCAGAAATGAGGGAGAAAAAAAGAAAATTCTCAGCTTTGGAATGTTCACAACGGAGGCCACAGTAAAACAGGTGAGAATTCTGTGAACAAAAAATAAATGTCGTCTCAAATGCAAAAAAGTATTCTCTGCACTGGGAGGCAGGAGAGGGAGGGAGGGAAGGACTGAAGGAGAGAGATCAGTGTGGCCAGGGACATGGAAACTGTGCTTGAGGACGATAGGCCCAGGAAGAGGATCAGAATCTGGAGAAGTTTCAGCCTGCACGTGATCATTGCCTCCAGCCAGCACCCTCATCTCAGACGTTGGGAAATTCAGAGAGAGAGTGGGAGTACGTCAGGAGGGCCACGCGCAGAGTCTGTGTGGCAGGGGTTGTGGCCGTTCCCTATTTGTGAGGAGTCCCCAGCAATTTGCAGGCCTCTTCGGGAAAATGCTGGCGGACGTCTCTAGTGCTTATGTGAAAGCTTGTTCACAAACCTTGAAAGATACAGATGTAGCTGACAGATAGATGCATAGATAGAAAAATGTCATTAAATCAAAGCTCCAGGAAAGGTTTGGAAAATGCCCTTTATTGCATAGGACGCTTCTATTGTCATATGATGTTAGACTGAGTGCCGGTCCCTTCATCCTCCTTCAGACCACGGCATTCTGTCTGCTACTCTCCCGAGGGTCCTTTCTTCTCCCTGGAAGGGATAAAGCAAATGAGGTAGAACAGGAAGAGACAAGAAGCACTCCAAGCTCTGCTGGTCAGGGTTACCCTCCAGCATTGCCTTAATGCTCAGAGCCACACACACCACAGTGAGCTTGGCTCCAGATCAACTACCACGCCACGAAGGTTCTGGAACATTTCCATATCTCGGGGGACCTCATTTCCACGTGACTCTCTTTCCTATTCCCCTTTGTCACAGAAGGCTAGGTCCAGTGGTCAGGGTGAGATCTCGGCTCAGGCCCAAGGCTCTCAGACCTCAAAGTTCTGGTCCTGCAAGGGCCCCTGTCTTCTCTTGAGACCACTCCTGGCTCTCTCTGCCGAGAAGGAGCTGCTGGCAGTACGTCCTCTAAGAGTTGAGGTCCATCGTGCAGACCCTGAGAAAACTCCTAGGAAAAGGCTCCACCTTCTTGTTTACGTCAACAGAGGTCAATGCCTTTGTTAGTGCTGGGTGTGTCCCATTTGATGCAACTGCAGAGCCATTAGGTCAACCAGCACATGTGTGCGGCCCCTTCCCTTAGACTCCTCTGGGCCCTCGTGACATAGGCTCAGAGGACTGCCAGCCTCAAGCCTTACCTCTTCCAAGGGACGGCCACACCGTCTTCCAGGATCTTCTGTCCCATGAATCTCAGTTGCTGTTTGGAACTCAAAGGAGAGAAAAGACCCTGCCTGCGGGGTCTCTTTGGGCTGGGGCCTTCCCCCGTGGGCTGCTCTCCCTCATTCTCCTTTTCTTCTTGCTTCTCCTCCTCCTCCTCCTCCTCCTCCTCCTCCTCCTCCTCCTCAGGGGTGCTCTCGGATTCCACATTGCCCATCCACTGGGCCATGTTGAGATGAAAGACACGGCAGCTGAAGCCCTGCAGGACGCCGAACTTCACGTGCTGCTGGAGGATCTCCAAGGTGGGGAAGACCCGGCAGCAAGCCATGCACCTGAAGCTAGTCTCCATGGTCAGCATCCAGTCCGCTGTCTTGGCGCTGGGTCTCTCCTCGACAGCAGGTGGCCCTGATGGGCTGCCTGGCTCTGCCCTTTCCTCATACTCTTTCTCCTCCCCAGTGGGCTCACTGTCAGACAGGAGGCTTTTGGTGGACACATCAGAAGAGGGGTCAGTGGCTACTGCGTACACATCCTCAGGAAGGGTCACTTCTTCTATCGTCAGCTGCTTTTCAGGCAACTCCAAGGGTTTCTTTGTCTTCCAGGAGACAGCGACACCCTTGTTCACTTGTACCTGCATGTAGTATATTTTCATGCCCCTTTCCTCTTTGTCTGGGTGCAGATAGTTCTTACAGGGTGAAGAGGGTGAGGAGGAGACACAGTGTGATGGGGAAGCGGTCTCTCCTTCTTCCTGATCCTGGGCTAGGGGTGGTCTAGGCTGGGCAGTGTCTCGATGAAATCTCCGGATTCCTGAAAAAGGAAATGAAAATCATAATAACATGCATGGGCCATGCCGGAAGCTGAGGGAGCAGGTGTGGTAGACGAGAGAGGGACATTGGCACGACATAGCTATGTCGTGAGCTTGGTGTCTGTTGGCCGTAGGACGGAGTGGTGTATTGGGTGTCATCTGTGGGCTTTTAATGTGCGTGGGGGGGGATACTGGAGCGGTGTCTATATACAGGGGTGTGGAGTATGGTGGTGAGGGCTATAGTATGTGAGGGATGCGGCTGGATGCGTGTACGACGAGGAGTGTGAGTTTGGGAATATCGGTGGTGCATTCCTTGTGGAATGGGGCTGTGGTGCAGGAGAGTACTGTGGAGCACGTGTATGTGTGAGCTGTGTACACCTGAGCTGGATGGTCCTGCTCTCAGGCTGGAGGTGTATAATGCAGAACTCTGTCCTTCTCTGGAAGCAAAGGCAAAGACAAAGCCTACATTTTCCTCTGAAGATGCTTAATCTGGTCCCTCTTCCCTCCACCTCAAGCCCAGACCTTTCCGGCCCCTGCTCCTTGACTTCCCCACCATGGTAGTAGCAGTATTCACACACACACTCCCACACTCAGCTGGCATCCATGCCCTCGGAACAGCTCAGGCATCCTGCCCAGGCTCCTCCACAGAGCCCTCATCACCTCTGATGACCCTGGATTTCCTCTCAGCCTCCCTGGGATCTGTGTGCCTCCTGCCTCACAGCCAAGCACCCCCTCACCTGAGGAGCCCCGCGCCCTTACCAGCGTAGCTGAGCTTGCGCAGAGTAGAAGTACAGAAGAAGTATTTAGAGGCAGAGGAGACCTCCCCTGCCCCTGAGCTGCAGCCTTGGGCCACCACTGTGGATCCAAGCCGAGGGGGATCCTCTTGTGACTTCGAGAGTCCTGAGGGAGGAATGAAAGGCTCAGGGTGGGTTCATCAGTCCTCTGTCCACCGATATTTACTGAGTGTGTGACACGTGTCAGGTGCAGTGAATACACACAGTTGAGAGTGTGGTTCCCAGTGGATCCTCCAGGATTTAATTCCAATCAATACTTACTCTCTCACTGTCTAGTTGGTAATGTAGGCCTCGGTGGTGACTGTGAGTGTGTGGGAAGAGTGAGTGATGTGTATCAGTTAAGTCTGTGGTAAGTGTGGGGTTGGCATGGGGAGCACAGTGCAGACGTGTCTATCTGTGTCTGTGGCCTTTGTGTGCATGGTTTCTGTTCACAAGTCAGGAATTCTGGGACATGTAACTTTTCCTCATTACATGGTGTGGCTTGTATTTATGGTGCGTGTTCATTCATTCATTCACCAAGATTCAGTAAGCAGCTACTCCTGTGTATCCGGCACTCTTGCATTGTTGTAGTCTTTGGTAACGCTGCACATTCTAGTAGGGGAAGACACACACTAAACAAAACTACAATAAATATATAATACATCAGCTGGTGGTAAGTATATAAGGGTTGCCAGACTTAGCGAACAAGAATACAAGGCACCCAGTTAAATTTCAGTTTCAGATAAACCCAGAATAATTTTTTAGTGTAAGTATTCCCATGCAGTATTTGGCCTGACTTAGTTTTAGTGTAAGTAGGGCCCATACAATATGTGGGACATACGGATACTGAAAAATTACTTGTTGTTTATCTGGAATTCAAATTGAACTGGATAGCCCATATTTTCTCTGGCAATCCTGACATGGGTTACTGAGACTGTGGTTTCCTGTGGTTTGTACAAAGCGGGTCTGGCATTACTCAAGAATGTGTTATAAGGGTGGTGTGTATGACACGTGACTGGTTCTTACAGAGGTATTTAGAGATGGCTGAAGTTAGCTGTGTTTGTGCAAGAGTTGAGGAAATACATGTATATATAGTGTGTGTGTGTGTGTGTGTCCTATATATATAGTGTGTGTGTCTATATACATATCTCATCTCCAGCGTTTGGTGTTGGAGGAGAGGATTGTGATACAGGTGGGTTGTATGAGAACGTAGTATAGGAGGGATGCGTGTATATACCTCCATGTGCTGTGTGTGGTTTAATAAGGAAGTTATATGTGGGGTGTGTGATATTTTTGCTGTATCAGAGTGTACATGGGTGTATGAGTTACTGTCTCATAAAACACCCCTAACAAGAATTCTGTATACACTCCTAGGTACGCCGAGTGTCAGCCAGCTCCAGGCAGGGTGACAAGAACTTTACCACACAGATGTTATATCTGGTAAGCACTCTACCCCCATTCATCTCGCTCTTCTCTGCACTACCACACACACACACGCACACACACACACACACACACACACACACACACTCACTCTCTCACACACACACACACAGGAACATAGAGCAAAATATTCTGAATGGTCAGGGGCAGTCATTGCCTTCCCCAGCCTGTCCCAGCCACTGCCTGGAAATCTGCCTGCTGTCTAGAGCTCCATTCCCAGGGCCCATCCTACAGTCTCCAGGGCCCTGGGCCTGGTAGGAGCTACTGGGCTCTAATCTGGGGCAGAGGCCTCTAGCTGGAGCTCTGGGGTGACCACCCCTCTCCCAGGGCAAGCTACTCGCTTACATTTAATGCACGCAGGCACCACGTGGCCCGTGGCTCTCAGAGCTCCCCGCAGGACCCTGAGGACATTTCTCACCCCCGCTCACGCGGTCTCAGTCTCTGGAAAACCCTTCCCTTCCCTTGATCTCCTTTGGGAAATTCTTCCTGTTGAAGGAATAAATCCTCCTTGCTTTCAATATGACACCATCCCTAGACAAACAATCTTCTTTCAAAGTGCATTCCACTTGTCAAGATATTTTTCAACAGGGCCTTCAACTCATGGGGCTTCTCTTTCCACTTTGGTAAAAGAGGCCAAGCAACTCATGGGTCTCTCTCAGCATCCTTGCATCCTTCACATCCCCCACCTCATGACCCCAGGGAAAGATCCAAGAGAATAAGAGAGAAATCGGGGTCTGAGAAAAGCTGCACCTCTAGGTCTGTGCAAGCAGGATGCAGCCTGCTGTGAGTCCGACAAAGCTCCAGGCCCGGCTGCCCCAGGAGAGAGTCCTCAGACCAGCGGAGCTGACCTCCCATCTCCCAGGGGGCATCTGGCCATTCTGTGCCGTCTCACACCACAGGGACCCTCTGGATAGATACGGCAGCATCAGTGAGACAAGGTCTCTCGCTCCCTGCTTCACAGGTGACACGTTCTCAGTCCCCCGCTTCCTGGAGAAGCTTCAGTTTGGCAGAAACCCATGTGCCCCAGACAAGTTGCCCCCCACATACCTCCACCGTTCTCGGCAGTTTCCTGGGACTCTTCATTTTCCAGATGTTTCCTCTTTTGTCGCCGTTCCATCGTACCAACTAGAAGTCTCCCTTAGAAGATGCCTCAAGAGATGTCCAACTCCTCCTCTTCCCTACAGGTTGGCCCTTCTTGGCTCTTGGGCAATCCGTTGAAATGATTCAATACAAATAAAAATGGTCAAGTCTCCTAAATGGCTGAAAAACTTGTACCACTTAGTGAACCAGCAGTACTGCCTAGTGCTCACCAGGGCTGTTATGTTTGCAAGGTTGCCAGGCGCACAGTGGAATTCTGTGACCTCAGTGATGACATCAGAGCATTCGGTGGACCTAGGTTGAGCACAGTGTCTGCAGTAGCACACGCCCCATTTTCAAGAACAATTCCTTTTTCCCAGCCGAAGCTTTCCCGTGAAATAGAAAGGTTCATACCATATCTATTATAAATTGTATCATACCAGGTCTATTATAAAATTCACATTTTGATTGGAGATCTTTTAATGTCTTTTCTAGAGTGATTTAATATGAATATTTTAAATGGTCTCCAGTTTCCCTGTGGATTATTGACATTTTAAACTCTGCACTTCAATTTTCCCTCAATACGTGTAATTTTGTCACGGCTCTTTCTGTACTTAAAGATGAGGAACTATATAATTGATTTCTTCATTTTTTCCCCATCTCTTTCCAAGGTACTGCATTTGATTGTGTCTTGCGACTGAGTGAAAAATGCTAGTCCTTGAGTCAGGACATTGGGCCCTTTAGCAAGTAACTCAACCTATCTGGGCTTCAGCTTCTGTATGTGCGATCAAGAGGCTTGGACTAGCTGACTTTTCAAATGCTGTGTTTCTTTGATTCACTCTCACTTACTGATCTGCTCCGTAAGAAGAGGGTCTGTTCTCATAAAGTAACAACAGTCTTTTCCTAACCTTGGGTTGGGCGGAGTTTATCTGTTCATACTCAGTTTGTTAGTTATATTGCCTTCTACGTATGCTTAGCTCTAAATAATTTATATGGCTCTTGTGACTATTTTTAGATCTTCTTTTTTTCTTATTTTCTTTTACAGTTTCTAATTTGTTATCGCCAGTGTAGAAGAGCCTGATTGACTTCTAAAATTTATTGATCTTGTATGTGTGTGCCTTGTTGAACCGTCTTATTAGTTCCTGCTAGTTTATCTGTGGGTTCTTTTGGGTCTCCTAGATAAATGAGCATATTAAATGTAAATAATGTGTTCTTTGGATAAAGTTTATTTTCTTGCATCTCTATGTATAGAAGCAATATGTTGAATTGGTTTAAATATTTAAATATTACATACCTGTTATCACAATCTAACATTCTTTATCTTATTTTCTTTCAATCAATATTATGTTTTCAAGATTTATCCACGTGAATCCATATAGATCTAGGTCTTTGATTTTTGACTGTTTGATATTATTTGATCACATGCATATAGCATCATTTATTTTCCATTCAAGCATTATTGGACAATTGGATTGTTTCCCTCCCTTCTCTAGAACAAACAACATTTCCTAGAATATCCCTGAAGATGTCTGACAGTCGAGAAGGGCCAGGCTGCCCGAAGGACTGCTACTTGCTTTTTGCCACGTTCCAACAGGCCGTCTCCAGCCAGCAATTTGAAGCACAGCTGAAATGAGAACTGCCCCAAATGTGAAGATCTTAGGAGCTTCCTAGAAGGTGGGAGGTTAATGATAGGCATCCTGCTGGGATCCCAGGGGAGTCTGAGCTGGCCTGAAGCTCATCTTCCTCCTCCACCTCTCAAGAGAAATGTGGAGGAAAGAAGACTTCAAAAACTGTGAGCAGGCAGAGGGAGAGATATTGGGGGCCGAAGCTGTAACTGAGGTCTTGGAGTGGGCTCTGAGGACACAGAGCCTCTAGAGAGCCAGGCTCTGCCTTCTGAGAACTTCTCCCCTAAGGCTGCTCATAATTCACGTGATACCAGCCATATAGATCCGACTTGGCCCACACTGTCACAGAAAGCCTTATCAGAATCTCTTCTTCTTCATACACTCTTGTGTCTGTTACTTGGTTATTGCCTTTGGTGCTCCACTGATGTGAACCACAGTCTCTCGGGGATGGAGGACACTAGTGATCCATCTTGCTCTGTGGCCTCAGTCCACAGCTTGAGGGTAAGTGAAGAGGCCAAATGAAGGTCAAGAAGGAACGATGGAGTTTGAAGAGAAGACCTGAGTTAAGGGTGTCTTCTCAAGTCTTGATGACTGAAATGTAGCTCCAGTACCTGAAGTCCTGCTTGTTCTCAAGGCTGACCACGGGGCTGGGTGCACTCAGTGAAGGAACCATATACACTTAGTATTTCCTTGCTTGCTCACACTTGCCCTACTCTGATACACCCTCTGCAAGACTGATCTTCCCCTGAAACAACTTTCCACCTGCTACTGTCATCTCAGGAACATTTGCTTCCCCTTCCTAGTGCTCCCCTAGAATGCCATTGCAGCCAATTCATAATTTGATAATCATGCTGCTTAGCATATTCTCAGCAACTTCTGATAAATTTTATTCACTTTATTCCATAGTCTTCACCCATCAATAATCTTCCTTAACTTCCTAGCTGCAGGTTAACCCATTCGGAATCATTTCTTTTTCTTTCTCTTCTTTGGCAAATCCTTTCTATCTTTTAAGGTCTTTTTCTTGTCTCTCTACCATCCTGCCTTCCTGAACTTCTTTTCTTTCGTTTAAGTAACTTTTCAATCTCCTTCCCCAATTTCCTCATACACATTGAGAGTTTATTCCTCACACGTTAGACAGCGGTTTATGAATGGCCAGGCATAATGGACTCAGAATGAGTTGGCACCCCCGAGGTACCTGTCTTGCTGGGGAGCCACAGGTGAAGGGCTGTCTGCTGGACATATGTTTGCATGGAGTCAGGCTGAGTGGCCTCAGGGTGTTTACTCTGCCCTTGTGTGTGTTTCTCGCTAGTTGGTTTCCTCGCCAGCCACCTGTGACCTCCCTCCATCCAGCCCAGGGAATCCTTCTCATCACAGGGGTAGGATGTTTGTCTCGTTTTCCATCACATCCTTTCCCCAAAGTTTGGTTGTGAGTTGTTCCCATTCCAAAGACCTTTCCTCTTTGAAGAGAAAAGAGAAAATCTTTTCTCTCCTTTCCTCTCACTTCACTTCTGCTCTATTATCTCCTCCGTCCAGAATGGCCCACTGACTCACATGGGTGTAGATCCGAAGATGGCAAGAACTGCCAGCAATTCTGAGATAATAATATGGATGGATCAGGAAAACTTGAAAACCTTTATCCCGCCACATTAAAAAAATTTGCACTTCCAGTGTATTCAGAGTCTCAGTGTAGAAACACAAATGATAGAGAAATTGAATGACACTCAAGTTTTTCTTTCCTCCTTTCCTGATTTATTCTAATCCTCCATGCTAACATGATGAACTATTTGTTAGGTAAAGTTTCAGACATTTTCTACCCATGCACACTTTTCTTCTTTTCACATAAGAGTGTGAACTAGGTCACTTTCAACATGCTGTGATTCTGTGATTCACTGTCTCCCACCGTGTCATCCACTGATAAAGTCATCTGTTTCACGGAGAACTATTTCCAATAGCTAATAGCCAATGTCTGTGGAGTGCTTACTCTGTGTCGGTTTCTTGTAACTACCTTACAGATCATTTGTACAACGTACCCATGGACCAGGTACAATTATGACCCCCAAGTGACAGATAAGTGCAGATAAGTACAAATAAATACAGAGGCCAAGTGACTTGCCCAAGACACTGGAGCAAATCAAAATCCATGCCTCTGTAATCATTTTGCTCTATTGCCTCTGTCTGGGAGGCTTGATGATTTGGCAACTAAAACCTTAAATAGCATGTTCCATTTTTATACCTGTGACACAAGCGTGGGGCTGTGATATGGGGTAACTAACCTGACTACTTTTGAAAACCCTTATGCACCTGGATGAAAGTAAGCCAGGGACTGCAAGCTATAGATTTAAGGTTTCCTACCAACTTTTAAAAATAGCTTCTTGAATGCAATTTACGTAGTGTCAAGTCTAGGATGTAGTCCAAATAGTAACAGAAAAATGGAGATATGTAGAAAAATACTTAAAGTTGACAAGTATTGGGAGTGTAGTATTTTGGGGGCCAGTGTGTAGACCACAGGAAAACTTGCTGTTTCCATCCCAAAGGGAAGAGCCCTACGTTGCAACTGCCAAGGTCCCTGGGGCAGCAAGTGTGCTCACTGCTTAGTAAAGAAGCATCCTCAGTTTGATAGAATCATATGGGAGCCTTACATTTGGTTAGCAGTTCTACATTCTTGATGTAATAATATTTTCAGGGTGTGGGAGGGTATCAAGCTCTGAAAATACCCTTGGAGAGATTTGCTTATTAAGTTTGGCTTTTTCAATCTCCCTACTACTTCTTGACTAAACACCAGGCGGTTTCCTTCACTTTTCAGAACCATGTTGTTTTTCCCTTGTCTAATGAACTTTGAAATACTTTTGGATGAGCTATTAAGTTTGGGAGAAAATAAACATCTCTTTAAAATAAGGAAGATAATAACAATGACAAGTAGAAAAAGCTCTAAAACAGAGAATATCCTCCATTCTAGCCAATGACTGGGAGTGGAAGGTACGTGCTCGCTGTCCAGGACGTAGAAATAAAAGCTGAGGAGGCGCTGAGGCGTCTCCTGGATCTCTATGAGCCTCCATCATTTCTGAAGGGTAGGGTTGACAGATAAAATATAGGCTGTTTAGATAAATATGAATGTCAGAAAAACAACAAGTATATTTTTAAGATAAGTATGCCCCAAATAGTTCATAGGATCTACTTATACTAAAAATAATGACTTATTATTCATGTGAAGTTCAAGTTTAACTGGGTATCCTGTACTTTTATTGACTAAATCTGACAGCCCTACTGATGATCCACAATGGAGGCAGTTGAGGAGCGGTACATGCTGGCTCTCGGACAGTCAGAAATGGCTTCAGCAGATCCAGGTACAGTATGAAATTCTTTTTGGATGTAGCTCAGAAGCCATGGCCAGCCCTTGACTGCAAGTACTGCCTCGGGTTTCCCTGAGGTGGGGTAAACCGTCCTCTTAATGGCCTTTTGGTAAGTCTGGAAGACCATATCCAAGGGGAGCCCCAAAGTCAGTTTCATCCTCACAACCATGTTTCCAATTCCTGGAATTGGCTGCATGTGACTCACAAGAGCTGAGGAGGTTTGTGGAAATTGGGAGTGTCATAGCTTGAACCCTTTGTAGGTAAAGTTTTGCTGTTGTGAGAGTTGTAACAGGAGCAATGTGAAAGACTCCAGGTCCCCAGGTAGATAGAAATAATCCTGTTCTACCTGTGTGTATGTGACAAGTCTCTAATAGTTCAGAGAGCAAGTATCTGGTCTTAGAAAGACTGATCCAAGCTTGGATGTTTCTGGCGACAAGGCAAGGTCCTGAGTTTCAAGTTCACCTTTTATGGTTGAGGAGACAATAAGGTGGTCAGAAGGGAAATCATGGAGGAGACCTTGGCTTCATCCATTGTGCAGGCTTGTATATGTGGTTCTATGTAGATTGTGTTTCAAAGGTGGAGCTTGTTTACAACTATGAACATTCTCCGATGTGCTTTTTGGACCTTCATTCCCAGAGCGAGAGCAGTGCCGAGGCTCTAGAAATGCCATGGATATTCTGAGCTGTCAGTGGCATTTCCCAGGTACTGTTCCCCTGGTGCCGCTCCTTGAAATGTCCAAAGGGATTATCATCTGTCTTGTGGCGGGTCCTAGCATTGTGAAATGAAGCTGCTGCACCTGGCTCAGAGGATTTCGGATGCGGTGGGAGGAGTAGTAGTACTACGACTATAAATTGTATCACAGCATATCTATTCCATCTTGAGAGTGGGGTTGGGGGGTTATGAAGGGGGGCTTTTATTGTACTTTTATACATTGTACCCTTGAAACTAATTCAATTTTTTTAAATTAATTAATTTATTTTGGGCTGCATTGGGTCTTTGTTGCTGCTAGCGGGTGTTCTCTAGTTGCAGTGCGCCGGGGCTCCTCTTGGCTGTGGTGCACGGGCTTCTCATTGCAGTGGCTTCTCTTGTTGCAGAGCATGGGCTCTAGGCACGCAGGCTTCCGTAGTCGTGGCACGTGGGCTCTGTTGATGTGGCACACGGGCTCTAGAGCGCAGGCTCAGTAGTTGTGGCACGCGGGCTTAGTTACTACGTGGCACGTGGGATCTTCCCAGACCAGGGCTCGAACCCATGTCCCCTGCATTCGCAGGCATATTCTTAACTACCGCTCCACCAGGGAAGCCCAATAATTCAGTTTTTTATAAAGAGAAGTTTCCTAATATTATTCCAAAATTTTAAAACTATGTAGTTGGATAACACTATGAAAAATTAACTGATATATTCTTTTATTATTTCTCTTTGCTCCCTGGATATTTTTTCCTCATCCAGTCAGCTAGGCACTGTGAGCTCACTGCATTAGGAAGGTAAAGACTCAGCAGAAATGAGGGAGAAAAAAAGAAAATTCTCAGCTTTGGAATGTTCACAACGGAGGCCACAGTAAAACAGGTGAGAATTCTGTGAACAAAAAATAAATGTCGTCTCAAATGCAAAAAAGTATTCTCTGCACTGGGAGGCAGGAGAGGGAGGGAGGGAAGGACTGAAGGAGAGAGATCAGTGTGGCCAGGCACATGGAAACTTTGCTTGAGGACGATAGGCCCAGGAAGAGAATCAGAATCTGGAGAAGGTTCAGCCTGCACGTGATCATTGCCTCCAGCCAGCACCCTCATCTCAGACGTTGGGAAATTCAGAGAGAGAGTGGGAGTACGTCAGGAGGGCCACGCGCAGAGTCTGTGTGGCAGGGGTTGTGGCCGTTCCCTATTTGTGAGGAGTCCCCAGCAATTTGCAGGCCTCTTCGGGAAAATGCTGGCGGACGTCTCTAGTGCTTATGTGAAAGCTTGTTCACAAACCTTGAAAGATACAGATGTAGCTGACAGATAGATGCATAGATAGAAAAATGTCATTAAATCAAAGCTCCAGGAAAGGTTTGGAAAATGCCCTTTATTGCATAGGACGCTTCTATTGTCATATGATGTTAGACTGAGTGCCGGTCCCTTCATCCTCCTTCAGACCACGGCATTCTGTCTGCTACTCTCCCGAGGGTCCTTTCTTCTCCCTGGAAGGGATAAAGCAAATGAGGTAGAACAGGAAGAGACAAGAAGCACTCCAAGCTCTGCTGGTCAGGGTTACCCTCCAGCATTGCCTTAATGCTCAGAGCCACACACACCACAGTGAGCTTGGCTCCAGATCAACTACCACGCCACGAAGGTTCTGGAACATTTCCATATCTCGGGGGACCTCATTTCCACGTGACTCTCTTTCCTATTCCCCCTTGTCACAGAAGGCTAGGTCCAGTGGTCAGGGTGAGATCTCGGCTCAGGCCCAAGGCTCTCAGACCTCAAAGTTCTGGTCCTGCAAGGGCCCCTGTCCTCTCTTGAGACCACTCCTGGCTCTCTCTGCCGAGAAGGAGCTGCTGGCAGTACGTCCTCTAAGAGTTGAGGTCCATCGTGCAGACCCTGAGAAAACTCCTAGGAAAAGGCTCCACCTTCTTGTTTACGTCAACAGAGGTCAATGCCTTTGTTAGTGCTGGGTGTGTCCCATTTGATGCAACTGCAGAGCCATTAGGTCAACCAGCACATGTGTGTGGCCCCTTCCCTTAGACTCCTCTGGGCCCTCGTGACATAGGCTCAGAAGACTGCCAGCCTCAAGCCTTACCTCTTCCAAGGGACGGCCACACCGTCTTCCAGGATCTTCTGTCCCATGAATCTCAGTTGCTGTTTGGAACTCAAAGGAGAGAAAAGACCCTGCCTGCGGGGTCTCTTTGGGCTGGGGCCTTCCCCCGTGGGCTGCTCTCCCTCATTCTCCTTTTCTTCTTGCTTCTCTTCATCCTCCTCCTCCTCCTCCTCCTCCTCCTCCTCAGGGGTGCTCTCGGATTCCACATTGCCCATCCACTGGGCCATGTTGAGATGAAAGACACGGCAGCTGAAGCCCTGCAGGACGCCGAACTTCACGTGCTGCTGGAGGATCTCCAAGGTGGGGAAGACCCGGCAGCAAGCCATGCACCTGAAGCTAGTCTCCATGGTCAGCATCCAGTCCGCTGTCTTGGCGCTGGGTCTCTCCTCGACAGCAGGTGGCCCTGATGGGCTGCCTGGCTCTGCCCTTTCCTCATACTCTTTCTCCTCCCCAGTGGGCTCACTGTCAGACAGGAGGCTTTTGGTGGACACATCAGAAGAGGGGTCAGTGGCTACTGCGCACACATCCTCAGGAAGGGTCACTTCTTCTATCGTCAGCTGCTTTTCAGGCAACCCCAAGGGTTTCTTTGTCTTCCAGGAGACAGCGACACCCTTGTTCACTTGTACCTGCATGTAGTATATTTTCATGCCCCTTTCCTCTTTGTCTGGGTGCAGATAGTTCTTACAGGGTGAAGAGGGTGAGGAGGAGACACAGTGTGATGGGGAAGCGGTCTCTCCTTCTTCCTGATCCTGGGCTAGGGGTGGTCTAGGCTGGGCAGTGTCTCGATGAAATCTCCGGATTCCTGAAAAAGGAAATGAAAATCATAATAACATGCATGGGCCATGCCGGAAGCTGAGGGAGCAGGTGTGGTAGACGAGAGAGGGACATTGGCATGACATAGCTATGTCGTGAGCTTGGTGTCTGTTGGCCGTAGGACGGAGTGGTGTATCGGGTGTCATCTGTGGGCTTTTAATGTGCGTGGGGGGGGATACTGGAGCGGTGTCTATATACAGGGGTGTGGAGTATGGTGGTGAGGGCTGTAGTATGTGAGGGATGCGGCTGGATGCGTGTACGACGAGGAGTGTGAGTTTGGGAATATCGGTGGTGCATTCCTTGTGGAATGGGGCTGTGGTGCAGGAGAGTACTGTGGAGCACGTGCTTGGGGTTGATGTGCACTGAGAAGGGCTGTGCCTGGAGGGCACGTGTATGTGTGAGCTGTGTACACCTGAGCTGGATGGTCCTGCTCTCAGGCTGGAGGTGTATAATGCAGAACTCTGTCCTTCTCTGGAAGCAAAGGCAAAGACAAAGCCTACATTTTCCTCTGAAGATGCTTAATCTGGTCCCTCTTCCCTCCACCTCAAGCCCAGACCTTTCCGGCCCCTGCTCCTTGACTTCCCCACCATGGTAGTAGCAGTATTCACACACACACTCCCAGACTCAGCTGGCATCCATGCCCTCGGAACAGCTCAGGCATCCTGCCCAGGCTCCTCCACAGAGCCCTCATCACCTCTGATGACCCTGGATTTCCTCTCAGCCTCCCTGGGATCTGTGTGCCTCCTGCCTCACAGCCAAGCACCCCCTCACCTGAGGAGCCCCGCGCCCTTACCAGCGTAGCTGAGCTTGCGCAGAGTAGAAGTACAGAAGAAGTATTTAGAGGCAGAGGAGACCTCCCCTGCCCCTGGGCTGCAGCCTTGGGCCACCACAGTGGATCCAAGCCGAGGGGGATCCTCTTGTGACTTCGAGATTCCTGAGGGAGGAATGAAAGGCTCAGGGTGGGTTCATCAGTCCTCTGTCCACAGATATTTACTGAGTGTGTGACACGTGTCAGGGGCAGTGAATACACACAGTTGAGAGTGTGGTTCCCAGTGGATCCTCCAGGA
This sequence comes from Mesoplodon mirus, assembly GCF_964341445.2. Classification (NCBI taxonomy): domain Eukaryota; kingdom Metazoa; phylum Chordata; class Mammalia; order Artiodactyla; family Ziphiidae; genus Mesoplodon; species Mesoplodon mirus. The sequence continues at coordinate 20,811 of NW_028295290.1, forward strand.
TTTAATTCCAATCAATACTTATTCTCTCACTGTCTAGTTGGTAATGTAGGCCTCGGTGGTGACTGTGAGTGTGTGGGAAGAGTGAGTGATGTGTATCAGTTAAGTCTGTGGTAAGTGTGGGGTTGGCATGGGGAGCACAGTGCAGACGTGTCTATCTGTGTCTGTGGCCTTTGTGTGCATGGTTTCTGTTCACAAGTCAGGAATTCTGGGACATGTAACTTTTCCTCATTACATGGTGTGGCTTGTATTTATGGTGCGTGTTCATTCATTCATTCACCAAGATTCAGTAAGCAGCTACTCCTGTGTATCCGGCACTCTTGCATTGTTGTAGTCTTTGGTAATGCTGCACATTCTAGTAGGGGAAGACACACACTAAACAAAACTACAATAAATATATAATACATCAGCTGGTGGTAAGTATATAAGGGTTGCCAGACTTAGCAAACAAGAATACAAGGCACCCAGTTAAATTTCAGTTTCAGATAAACCCAGAATAATTTTTTCGTGTAAGTATTCCCATGCAGTATTTGGCCTGACTTAGTTTTAGTGTAAGTAGGGCCCATACAATATGTGGGACATACGGATACTGAAAAATTACTTGTTGTTTATCTGGAATTCAAATTGAACTGGATAGCCCATATTTTCTCTGGCAATCCTGACATGGGTTACTGAGACTGTGGTTTCCTGTGGTTTGTACAAAGCGGGTCTGGCATTACTCAAGAATGTGTTATAAGGGTGGTGTGTATGACACGTGACTGGTTCTTACAGAGGTATTTAGAGATGGCTGAAGTTAGCTGTGTTTGTGCAAGAGTTGAGGAAATACATGTATATATAGTGTGTGTGTGTGTGTGTGTCCTATATATATAGTGTGTGTGTCTATATACATATCTCATCTCCAGCGTTTGGTGTTGGAGGAGAGGATTGTGATACAGGTGGGTTGTATGAGAACGTAGTATAGGAGGGATGCGTGTATATACCTCCATGTGCTGTGTGTGGTTTAATAAGGAAGTTATATGTGGGGTGTGTGATATTTTTGCTGTATCAGAGTGTACATGGGTGTATGAGTTACTGTCTCATAAAACACCCCTAACAAGAATTCTGTATACACTCCTAGGTACGCCGAGTGTCAGCCAGCTCCAGGCAGGGTGACAAGAACTTTACCACACAGATGTTATATCTGGTAAGCACTCTACCCCCATTCATCTCGCTCTTCTCTGCACTACCACACACACACACGCACACACACACACACACACACTCACTCTCTCACACACACACACACAGGAACATAGAGCAAAATATTCTGAATGGTCAGGGGCAGTCATTGCCTTCCCCAGCCTGTCCCAGCCACTGCCTGGAAATCTGCCTGCTCTCTAGAGCTCCATTCCCAGGGCCCATCCTACAGTCTCCAGGGCCCTGGGCCTGGTAGGAGCTACTGGGCTCTAATCTGGGGCAGAGGCCTCTAGCTGGAGCTCTGGGGTGACCACCCCTCTCCCAGGGCAAGCTACTCGCCTACATTTAATGCACGCAGGCACCACGTGGCCCGTGGCTCTCAGAGCTCCCCGCAGGACCCTGAGGACATTTCTCACCCCCGCTCACGCGGTCTCAGTCTCTGGAAAACCCTTCCCTTCCCTTGATCTCCTTTGGGAAATTCTTCCTGTTGAAGGAATAAATCCTCCTTGCTTTCAATATGACACCATCCCTAGACAAACAATCTTCTTTCAAAGTGCATTCCACTTGTCAAGATATTTTTCAACAGGGCCTTCAACTCATGGGGCTTCTCTTTCCACTTTGGTAAAAGAGGCCAAGCAACTCATGGGTCTCTCTCAGCATCCTTGCATCCTTCACATCCCCCACCTCATGACCCCAGGGAAAGACCCAAGAGAATAAGAGAGAAATCGGGGTCTGAGAAAAGCTGCACCTCTAGGTCTGTGCAAGCAGGATGCAGCCTGCTGTGAGTCCGACAAAGCTCCAGGCCCGGCTGCCCCAGGAGAGAGTCCTCAGACCAGCGGAGCTGACCTCCCATCTCCCAGGGGGCATCTGGCCATTCTGTGCCGTCTCACACCACAGGGACCCTCTGGATAGATACGGCAGCATCAGTGAGACAAGGTCTCTCGCTCCCTGCTTCACAGGTGACACGTTCTCAGTCCCCCGCTTCCTGGAGAAGCTTCAGTTTGGCAGAAACCCATGTGCCCCAGACAAGTTGCCCCCCACATACCTCCACCGTTCTCGGCAGTTTCCTGGGACTCTTCATTTTCCAGATGTTTCCTCTTTTGTCGCCGTTCCATCGTACCAACTAGAAGTCTCCCTTAGAAGATGCCTCAAGAGATGTCCAACTCCTCCTCTTCCCTACAGGTTGGCCCTTCTTGGCTCTTGGGCAATCCGTTGAAATGATTCAATACAAATAAAAATGGTCAAGTCTCCTAAATGGCTGAAAAACTTGTACCACTTAGTGAACCAGCAGTACTGCCTAGTGCTCACCAGGGCTGTTATGTTTGCAAGGTTGCCAGGCGCACAGTGGAATTCTGTGACCTCAGTGATGACATCAGAGCATTCGGTGGACCTAGGTTGAGCACAGTGTCTGCAGTAGCACACGCCCCATTTTCAAGAACAATTCCTTTTTCCCAGCCGAAGCTTTCCCGTGAAATAGAAAGGTTCATACCATATCTATTATAAATTGTATCATACCATGTCTATTATAAAATTCACATTTTGATTGGAGATCTTTTTTTTTTTATTTTTTTGCTTTATAACAAATTTAATCAGTTATACATATACATATGTTTCCATATCCCCTCCCTTTTGCGTCTCCCTCCCATCCTCCCTATCCCACCCCTCCAGGCGGTCACAAAGCACCGAGGTGATCTCCCTGAGCTATGCGGCTGCTTCCCACTAGCTATCTACCTTACGTTTGGTAGTGTATATATGTCCATGCCGCTCTTTCACTTTGTCACAGCTTACCCTTCCCCCTCCACATATCCTCAAGTCCATTCTCTAGTAGGTCTGTGTCTTTATTCCTGTCTTAACCCTATGTTCTTCATGACATTTTTTTTTCTTAAATTCCATATATATGTGTTAGCATACAGTATTTGTCTTTCTCTTTCTGACTTACTTCACTCTGTATGACACACTCTAGGTCTATCCACCTCATTACAAATAGCTCAATTTCATTTCTTTTTATGGCTGAGTAATATTCCATTGTATATATGTGCCACATCTTCTTTATCCATTCATCCGATGATGGACACTTAGGTTGTTTCCATCTCCGGGCTATTGTAAATAGGGCTGCTATGAACATTTTGGTACATGTCTCTTTTTGAATTATGGTTTTCTCAGGGTATATGCCTAGTAGTGGGATTGCTGGGTCATATGGTAGTTCTATTTGTAGTTTTTTAAGGAACCTCCATACCGTTCTCCACAGTGGTTGTACCAATTCACATTCCCACCAGCAGTGCAAGAGTGTTCCCTTTTTTCCACACCCTCTCCAGCATTTATTGTTTCTAGATTTTTTGATGATGGCCATTCTGACTGGTGTGAGATGATATCTCATTGTAGTTTTGATTTGCATTTCTCTAATGAGTAAAGATGTTGAGCATCCTTTCATGTGTTTGTTGGCACTCTGTATATCTTCTGTGGAGAAATGTCTATTTAGGTCTTCTGCCCATTTTTGGATTGGGTTGTTTGTTTTTTTCTTATTGAGCTGCATGAGCTGCTTATAAATTTTGGAGATTAATCCTTTGTCAGTTGCTTCATTTGCAAATATTTTCTCCCATTCTGAGGGTTGTCTTTTGGTCTTGTTTATGGTTTCCTTTGCTGTGCAAAAGCTTTTAAGTTTCATTAGGTCCCATGTGTTTATTTTTGTCTTTATTTCCATTTCTCTAGGAGGTGGGTCAAAAAGGATCTTGCTGTGATTTATGTCATAGAGTGTCCTGCCTATGTTTTCCTCTAAGAGTTTGATAGTGTCTGGCCTTACATTTAGGTCTTTAATCCATTTTGAGCTTATTTTTGTGTATGGTGTTAGGGAGTGATCTAATCTCATACTTTTACATGTCCCTATCCAGTTTTCCCAGCACCACTTATTGAAGAGACTGTCCTTTCTCCACTGTACATTCCTGCCTCCTTTATCAAAGATAAGGTGACCATATGTCCGTGGGTTTAACTCTGGGCTTTCTATCCTGTTCCATTGATCTATCTTTCTGTTTTTGTGCCAGTACCATACTGTCTTGATTACTGTAGCCTTGTAGTATAGTCTGAAGTCAGGGAGCCTGATTCCTCCAGCTCCATTTTTCGTTCTCAAGATTGCTTTGGCTATTCGGGGTCTTTTGTGTTTCCATACAAATTGTGAAATTTTTTGTTCTAGTTCTGTGAAAAATGCCAGTGGTAGTTTGATAGGGATTGCATTGAATCTGTAGATTGCTTTGGGTAGTAGAGTCATTTTCACAATGTTGATTCTTCCAATCCAAGAACATGGTACATCTCTCCATCTATTTGTATCATCTTTAATTTCTTTCATCAGTGTCTTATAATTTTCTGCATACAGGTCTTTTGTCTTGATTGGAGATCTTTTAATGTCTTTTCTAGAGAGATTTAATATGAATATTTTAAATGGTCTCCAGTTTCCCTGTGGATTATTGACATTTTAAACTCTGCACTTCAATTTTCCCTCAATACGTGTAATTTTGTCACGGCTCTTTCTGTACTTAAAGATGAGGAACTATATAATTGATTTCTTCATTTTTTCCCCATCTCTTTCCAAGGTACTGCATTTGATTGTGTCTTGCGACTGAGTGAAAAATGCTAGTCCTTGAGTCAGGACATTGGGCCCTTTAGCAAGTAACTCAACCTATCTGGGCTTCAGCTTCTGTATGTGCGATCAAGAGGCTTGGACTAGCTGACTTTTCAAATGCTGTGTTTCTTTGATTCACTCTCACTTACTGATCTGCTCCGTAAGAAGAGGGTCTGTTCTCATAAAGTAACAACAGTCTTTTCCTAACCTTGGGTTGGGCGGAGTTTATCTGTTCGTACTCAGTTTGTTAGTTATATTGCCTTCTACGTATGCTTAGCTCTAAATAATTTATATGGCTCTTGTGACTATTTTTAGATCTTCTTTTTTTCTTATTTTCTTTTACAGTTTCTAATTTGTTATCGCCAGTGTAGAGGAGCCTGATTGACTTCTAAAATTTATTGATCTTGTATGTGTGTGCCTTGTTGAACCGTCTTATTAGTTCCTGCTAGTTTATCTGTGGGTTCTTTTGGGTCTCCTAGATAAATGAGCATATTAAGTGTAAATAATGTGTTCTTTGGATAAAGTTTATTTTCTTGCATCTCTATGTATAGAAGCAATATGTTGAATTGATTTAAATATTTAAATATTACATACCTGTTATCACAATCTAACATTCTTTATCTTATTTTCTTTCAATCAATATTATGTTTTCAAGATTTATCCACGTGAATCCATATAGATCTAGGTCTTTGATTTTTGACTGTTTGATATTATTTGATCACATGCATATAGCATCATTTATTTTCCATTCAAGCATTATTGGACAATTGGATTGTTTCCCTCCCTTCTCTAGAACAAACAACATTTCCTAGAATATCCCTGAAGATGTCTGACAGTCGAGAAGGGCCAGGGTGCCCGAAGGACTGCTACTTGCTTTTTGCCACGTTCCAACAGGCCGTCTCCAGCCAGCAATTTGAAGCACAGCTGAAATGAGAACTGCCCCAAATGTGAAGATCTTAGGAGCTTCCTAGAAGGTGGGAGGTTAATGATAGGCATCCTGCTGGGATCCCAGGGGAGTCTGAGCTGGCCTGAAGCTCATCTTCCTCCTCCACCTCTCAAGAGAAATGTGGAGGAAAGAAGACTTCAAAAACTGTGAGCAGGCAGAGGGAGAGATATTGGGGGCCGAAGCTGTAACTGAGGTCTTGGAGTGGGCTCTGAGGACACAGAGCCTCTAGAGAGCCAGGCTCTGCCTTCTGAGAACTTCTCCCCTAAGGCTGCTCATAATTCACGTGATACCAGCCATATAGATCCGACTTGGCCCACACTGTCACAGAAAGCCTTATCAGAATCTCTTCTTCTTCATACACTCTTGTGTCTGTTACTTGGTTATTGCCTTTGGTGCTCCACTGATGTGAACCACAGTCTCTCGGGGATGGAGGACACTAGTGATCCATCTTGCTCTGTGGCCTCAGTCCACAGCTTGAGGGTAAGTGAAGAGGCCAAATGAAGGTCAAGAAGGAACGATGGAGTTTGAAGAGAAGACCTGAGTTAAGGGTGTCTTCTCAAGTCTTGATGACTGAAATGTAGCTCCAGTACCTGAAGTGCTGCTTGTTCTCAAGGCTGACCACGGGGCTGGGTGCACTCAGTGAAGGAACCATATACACTTAGTATTTCCTTGCTTGCTCACACTTGCCCTACTCTGATACACCCTCTGCAAGACTGATCTTCCCCTGAAACAACTTTCCACCTGCTACTGTCATCTCAGGAACATTTGCTTCCCCTTCCTAGTGCTCCCCTAGAATGCCATTGCAGCCAATTCATAATTTGATAATCATGCTGCTTAGCATATTCTCAGCAACTTCTGATAAATTTTATTCACTTTATTCCATAGTCTTCACCCATCAATAATCTTCCTTAACTTCCTAGCTGCAGGTTAACCCATTCGGAATCATTTCTTTTTCTTTCTCTTCTTTGGCAAATCCTTTCTATCTTTTAAGGTCTTTTTCTTGTCTCTCTACCATCCTGCCTTCCTGAACTTCTTTTCTTTCGTTTAAGTAACTTTTCAATCTCCTTCCCCAATTTCCTCATACACATTGAGAGTTTATTCCTCACACGTTAGACAGCGGTTTATGAATGGCCAGGCATAATGGACTCAGAATGAGTTGGCACCCCCGAGGTACCTGTCTTGCTGGGGAGCCACAGGTGAAGGGCTGTCTGCTGGACATATGTTTGCATGGAGTCAGGCTGAGTGGCCTCAGGGTGTTTACTCTGCCCTTGTGTGTGTTTCTCGCTAGTTGGTTTCCTCGCCAGCCACCTGTGACCTCCCTCCATCCAGCCCAGGGAATCCTTCTCATCACAGGGGTAGGATGTTTGTCTCGTTTTCCATCACATCCTTTCCCCAAAGTTTGGTTGTGAGTTGTTCCCATTCCAAAGACCTTTCCTCTTTGAAGAGAAAAGAGAAAATCTTTTCTCTCCTTTCCTCTCACTTCACTTCTGCTCTATTATCTCCTCCGTCCAGAATGGCCCACTGACTCACATGGGTGTAGATCCGAAGATGGCAAGAACTGCCAGCAATTCTGAGATAATAATATGGATGGATCAGGAAAACTTGAAAACCTTTATCCCGCCACATTAAAAAAATTTGCACTTCCAGTGTATTCAGAGTCTCAGTGTAGAAACACAAATGATAGAGAAATTGAATGACACTCAAGTTTTTCTTTCCTCCTTTCCTGATTTATTCTAATCCTCCATGCTAACATGATGAACTATTTGTTAGGTAAAGTTTCAGACATTTTCTACCCATGCACACTTTTCTTCTTTTCACATAAGAGTGTGAACTAGGTCACTTTCAACATGCTGTGATTCTGTGATTCACTGTCTCCCACCGTGTCATCCACTGATAAAGTCATCTGTTTCACGGAGAACTATTTCCAATAGCTAATAGCCAATGTCTGTGGAGTGCTTACTCTGTGTCGGTTTCTTGTAACTACCTTACAGATCATTTGTACAACGTACCCATGGACCAGGTACAATTATGACCCCCAAGTGACAGATAAGTGCAGATAAGTACAAATAAATACAGAGGCCAAGTGACTTGCCCAAGACACTGGAGCAAATCAAAATCCATGCCTCTGTAATCATTTTGCTCTATTGCCTCTGTCTGGGAGGCTTGATGATTTGGCAACTAAAACCTTAAATAGCATGTTCCATTTTTATACCTGTGACACAAGCGTGGGGCTGTGATATGGGGTAACTAACCTGACTACTTTTGAAAACCCTTATGCACCTGGATGAAAGTAAGCCAGGGACTGCAAGCTATAGATTTAAGGTTTCCTACCAACTTTTAAAAATAGCTTCTTGAATGCAATTTACGTAGTGTCAAGTCTAGGATGTAGTCCAAATAGTAACAGAAAAATGGAGATATGTAGAAAAATACTTAAAGTTGACAAGTATTGGGAGTGTAGTATTTTGGGGGCCAGTGTGTAGACCACAGGAAAACTTGCTGTTTCCATCCCAAAGGGAAGAGCCCTACGTTGCAACTGCCAAGGTCCCTGGGGCAGCAAGTGTGCTCACTGCTTAGTAAAGAAGCATCCTCAGTTTGATAGAATCATATGGGAGCCTTACATTTGGTTAGCAGTTCTACATTCTTGATGTAATAATATTTTCAGGGTGTGGGAGGGTATCAAGCTCTGAAAATACCCTTGGAGAGATTTGCTTATTAAGTTTGGCTTTTTCAATCTCCCTACTACTTCTTGACTAAACACCAGGCGGTTTCCTTCACTTTTCAGAACCATGTTGTTTTTCCCTTGTCTAATGAACTTTGAAATACTTTTGGATGAGCTATTAAGTTTGGGAGAAAATAAACATCTCTTTAAAATAAGGAAGATAATAACAATGACAAGTAGAAAAAGCTCTAAAACAGAGAATATCCTCCATTCTAGCCAATGACTGGGAGTAGAAGGTACGTGCTCGCTGTCCAGGACATAGAAATAAAAGCTGAGGAGGCGCTGAGGCGTCTCCTGGATCTCTATGAGCCTCCATCATTTCTGAAGGGTAGGGTTGACAGATAAAATAGAGGCTGTTTAGTTAAATATGAATGTCAGAAAAACAACAAGTATATTTTTAAGATAAGTATGCCCCAAATAGTTCATAGGATCTACTTATACTAAAAATAATGACTTATTATTCATGTGAAGTTCAAGTTTAACTGGGTATCCTGTACTTTTATTGACTAAATCTGACAGCCCTACTGATGATCCACAATGGAGGCAGTTGAGGAGCGGTACATGCTGGCTCTCGGACAGTCAGAAATGGCTTCAGCAGATCCAGGTACAGTATGAAATTCTTTTTGGATGTAGCTCAGAAGCCATGGCCAGCCCTTGACTGCAAGTACTGCCTCGGGTTTCCCTGAGGTGGGGTAAACCGTCCTCTGAATGGCCTTTTGGTAAGTCTGGAAGACCATATCCAAGGGGAGCCCCAAAGTCAGTTTCATCCTCACAACCATGTTTCCAATTCCTGGAATTGGCTGCATGTGACTCACAAGAGCTGAGGAGGTTTGTGGAAATTGGGAGTGTCATAGCTTGAACCCTTTGTAGGTAAAGTTTTGCTGTTGTGAGAGTTTTAACAGGAGCAATGTGAAAGACTCCAGGTCCCCAGGTAGATAGAAATAATCCTGTTCTACCTGTGTGTATGTGACAAGTCTCTAATAGTTCAGAGAGCAAGTATCTGGTCTTAGAAAGACTGATCCAAGCTTGGATGTTTCTGGCGACAAGGCAAGGTCCTGAGTTTCAAGTTCACCTTTTATGGTTGAGGAGACAATAAGGTGGTCAGAAGGGAAATCATGGAGGAGACCTTGGCTTCATCCATTGTGCAGGCTTGTATATGTGGTTCTATGTAGATTGTGTTTCAAAGGTGGAGCTTGTTTACAACTATGAACATTCTCCGATGTGCTTTTTGGACCTTCATTCCCAGAGCGAGAGCAGTGCTGAGGCTCTAGAAATGCCATGGATATTCTGAGCTGTCAGTGGCATTTCCCAGGTACTGTTCCCCTGGTGCCGCTCCTTGAAATGTCCAAAGGGATTATCATCTGTCTTGTGGCGGGTCCTAGCATTGTGAAATGAAGCTGCTGCACCTGGCTCAGAGGATTTCGGATGCGGTGGGAGGAGTAGTAGTACTACGACTATAAATTGTATCACAGCATATCTATTCCATCTTGAGAGTGGGGTTGGGGGGTTATGAAGGGGGGCTTTTATTGTACTTTTATACATTGTACCCTTGAAACTAATTCAATTTTTTTAAATTAATTAATTTATTTTGGGCTGCATTGGGTCTTTGTTGCTGCTAGCGGGTGTTCTCTAGTTGCAGTGCGCCGGGGCTCCTCTTGGCTGTGGTGCACGGGCTTCTCATTGCAGTGGCTTCTCTTGTTGCAGAGCATGGGCTCTAGGCACGCAGGCTTCCGTAGTCGTGGCACGTGGGCTCTGTTGATGTGGCACACGGGCTCTAGAGCGCAGGCTCAGTAGTTGTGGCACGCGGGCTTAGTTACTACGTGGCACGTGGGATCTTCCCAGACCAGGGCTCGAACCCATGTTCCCTGCATTCGCAGGCATATTCTTAACTACCGCTCCACCAGGGAATCCCAATAATTCAGTTTTTTATAAAGAGAAGTTTCCTAATATTATTCCAAAATTTTAAAACTATGTAGTTGGATAACACTATGAAAAATTAACTGATATATTCTTTTATTATTTCTCTTTGCTCCCTGGATATTTTTTCCTCATCCAGTCAGCTAGGCACTGTGAGCTCACTGCATTAGGAAGGTAAAGACTCAGCAGAAATGAGGGAGAAAAAAAGAAAATTCTCAGCTTTGGAATGTTCACAACGGAGGCCACAGTAAAACAGGTGAGAATTCTGTGAACAAAAAATAAATGTCGTCTCAAATGCAAAAAAGTATTCTCTGCACTGGGAGGCAGGAGAGGGAGGGAGGGAAGGACTGAAGGAGAGAGATCAGTGTGGCCAGGCACATGGAAACTTTGCTTGAGGACGATAGGCCCAGGAAGAGAATCAGAATCTGGAGAAGGTTCAGCCTGCACGTGATCATTGCCTCCAGCCAGCACCCTCATCTCAGACGTTGGGAAATTCAGAGAGAGAGTGGGAGTACGTCAGGAGGGCCACGCGCAGAGTCTGTGTGGCAGGGGTTGTGGCCGTTCCCTATTTGTGAGGAGTCCCCAGCAATTTGCAGGCCTCTTCGGGAAAATGCTGGCGGACGTCTCTAGTGCTTATGTGAAAGCTTGTTCACAAACCTTGAAAGATACAGATGTAGCTGACAGATAGATGCATAGATAGAAAAATGTCATTAAATCAAAGCTCCAGGAAAGGTTTGGAAAATGCCCTTTATTGCATAGGACGCTTCTATTGTCATATGATGTTAGACTGAGTGCCGGTCCCTTCATCCTCCTTCAGACCACGGCATTCTGTCTGCTACTCTCCCGAGGGTCCTTTCTTCTCCCTGGAAGGGATAAAGCAAATGAGGTAGAACAGGAAGAGACAAGAAGCACTCCAAGCTCTGCTGGTCAGGGTTACCCTCCAGCATTGCCTTAATGCTCAGAGCCACACACACCACAGTGAGCTTGGCTCCAGATCAACTACCACGCCACGAAGGTTCTGGAACATTTCCATATCTCGGGGGACCTCATTTCCACCTGACTCTCTTTCCTATTCCCCCTTGTCACAGAAGGCTAGGTCCAGTGGTCAGGGTGAGATCTCGGCTCAGGCCCAAGGCTCTCAGACCTCAAAGTTCTGGTCCTGCAAGGGCCCCTGTCCTCTCTTGAGACCACTCCTGGCTCTCTCTGCCGAGAAGGAGCTGCTGGCAGTACGTCCTCTAAGAGTTGAGGTCCATCGTGCAGACCCTGAGAAAACTCCTAGGAAAAGGCTCCACCTTCTTGTTTACGTCAACAGAGGTCAATGCCTTTGTTAGTGCTGGGTGTGTCCCATTTGATGCAACTGCAGAGCCATTAGGTCAACCAGCACATGTGTGCGGCCCCTTCCCTTAGACTCCTCTGGGCCCTCGTGACATAGGCTCAGAAGACTGCCAGCCTCAAGCCTTACCTCTTCCAAGGGACGGCCACACCGTCTTCCAGGATCTTCTGTCCCATGAATCTCAGTTGCTGTTTGGAACTCAAAGGAGAGAAGAGACCCTGCCTGCGGGGTCTCTTTGGGCTGGGGCCTTCCCCCGTGGGCTGCTCTCCCTCATTCTCCTTTTCTTCTTGCTTCTCTTTATCCTCCTCCTCCTCCTCCTCCTCCTCCTCCTCCTCCTCAGGGGTGCTCTCGGATTCCACATTGCCCATCCACTGGGCCATGTTGAGATGAAAGACACGGCAGCTGAAGCCCTGCAGGACGCCGAACTTCACTTGCTGCTGGAGGATCTCCAAGGTGGGGAAGACCCGGCAGCAAGCCATGCACCTGAAGCTAGTCTCCATGGTCAGCATCCAGTCCGCTGTCTTGGCGCTGGGTCTCTCCTCGACAGCAGGTGGCCCTGATGGGCTGCCTGGCTCTGCCCTTTCCTCATACTCTTTCTCCTCCCCAGTGGGCTCACTGTCAGACAGGAGGCTTTTGGTGGACACATCAGAAGAGGGGTCAGTGGCTACTGCGCACACATCCTCAGGAAGGGTCACTTCTTCTATCGTCAGCTGCTTTTCAGGCAACCCCAAGGGTTTCTTTGTCTTCCAGGAGACAGCGACACCCTTGTTCACTTGTACCTGCATGTAGTATATTTTCATGCCCCTTTCCTCTTTGTCTGGGTGCAGATAGTTCTTACAGGGTGAAGAGGGTGAGGAGGAGACACAGTGTGATGGGGAAGCGGTCTCTCCTTCTTCCTGATCCTGGGCTAGGGGTGGTCTAGGCTGGGCAGTGTCTTGATGAAATCTCCGGATTCCTGAAAAAGGAAATGAAAATCATAATAACATGCATGGGCCATGCCGGAAGCTGAGGGAGCAGGTGTGGTAGACGAGAGAGGGACATTGGCACGACATAGCTATGTCGTGAGCTTGGTGTCTGTTGGCCGTAGGACGGAGTGGTGTATCTGGTGTCATCTGTGGGCTTTTAATGTGCGTGGGGGGGGATACTGGAGCGGTGTCTGTATACAGGGGTGTGGAGTATGGTGGTGAGGGCTGTAGTATGTGAGGGATGCGGCTGGATGCGTGTACGACGAGGAGTGTGAGTTTGGGAATATCGGTGGTGCATTCCTTGTGGAATGGGGCTGTGGTGCAGCAGAGTACTGTGGAGCACTTGCTTGGGGTTGATGTGCACTGAGAAGGGCTGTGCCTGGAGGGCGCGTGTATGTGTGAGCTGTGTGGACCTGAGCTGGATGGTCCTGCTCTCAGGCTGGAGGTGTATGATGCAGAACTCTGTCTTTTTCTGGAAGCAAAGGCAAAGACAAAGCCTACATTTTCCTCTGAAGATGCTTAATCTGGTCCCTCTTCCCTCCACCTCAAGCCCAGACCTTTCCGGCCCCTGCTCCTTGACTTCCCCACCATGGTAGTAGCAGTATTCACACACACACCCCCAGACTCAGCTGGCATCCACGCCCTCGGAACAGCTCAGCCATCCTGCCCAGGCTCCTCCACAGAGCCCTCATCACCTCTGATGACCCTGGGTTTCCTCTCAGCCTCCCTGGGATCTGTGTGCCTCCTGCCTCACAGCCAAGCACCCCCTCACCTGAGGAGCCCCGCGCCCTTACCAGCGTAGCTGAGCTTGCGCAGAGTAGAAGTACAGAAGAAGTATTTAGAGGCAGAGGAGACCTCCCCTGCCCCTTGGCTGCAGCCTTGGGCCACCACAGTGGATCCAAGCCGAGGGGGATCCTCTTGTGACTTCGAGAGTCCTGAGGGAGGAATGAAAGGCTCAGGGTGGGTTCATCAGTCCTCTGTCCACAAATATTTACTGAGTGTGTGACACGTGTCAGGTGCAGTGAATACACACAGTTGAGAGTGTGGTTCCCAGTGGATCCTCCAGGATTTAATTCCAATCATTACTTATTCTCTCACTGTCTAGTTGGTAATGTAGGCCTCGGTGGTGACTGTGAGTGTGTGGGAAGAGTGAGTGATGTGTATCAGTTAAGTCTGTGGTAAGTGTGGGGTTGGCATGGGGAGCACAGTGCAGACGTGTCTATCTGTGTCTGTGGCCTTTGTGTGCATGGTTTCTGTTCACAAGTCAGGAATTCTGGGACATGTAACTTTTCCTCATTACATGGTGTGGCTTGTATTTATGGTGCGTGTTCATTCATTCATTCACCAAGATTCAGTAAGCAGCTACTCCTGTGTATCCGGCACTCTTCCATGGTTGTAGTCTTTGGTAACGCTGCACATTCTAGTAGGGGAAGACACACACTAAACAAAACTACAATAAATATATAATACATCAGCTGGTGGTAAGTATATAAGGGTTGCCAGACTTAGCGAACAAGAATACAAGGCACCCAGTTAAATTTCAGTTTCAGATAAACCCAGAATAATTTTTTAGTGTAAGTATTCCCATGCAGTATTTGGCCTGACTTAGTTTTAGTGTAAGTAGGGCCCATACAATATGTGGGACATACGGATACTGAAAACTTACTTGTTGTTTATCTGGAATTCAAATTGAACTGGATAGCCCATATTTTCTCTGGCAATCCTGACATGGGTTACTGAGACTGTGGTTTACTGTGGTTTGTACAAAGCGGGTCTGGCATTACTCAAGAATGTGTTATAAGTGTGGTGTGTATGACACGTGACTGGTTCTTATAGAGGTATTTAGAGATGGCTGAAGTTAGCTGTGTTTGTGCAAGAGTTGAGGAGATACATGTATATATAGTGTGTGTGTGTGTGTGTGTGTGTCCTATATATATAGTGTGTGTGTCTATATACATATCTCATCTCCAGCGTTTGGTGTTGGAGGAGAGGATTGTGATACAGGTGGGTTGTATGAGAACGTAGTATAGGAGGGATGCGTGTATATACCTCCATGTGCTGTGTGTGGTTTAATAAGGAAGTTATATGTGGGGTGTGTGATATTTTTGCTGTATCAGAGTGTACATGGGTGTATGAGTTACTGTCTCATAAAACACCCCTAACAAGAATTCTGTATACACTCCTAGTTACGCCGAGTGTCAGCCAGCTCCAGGCAGGGTGACAAGAACTTTACCACACAGATGTTATATCTGGTAAGCACTCTACCCCCATTCATCTCGCTCTTCTCTGCACTACCACACACACACACGCACACACACACACACACACACTCACTCTCTCACACACACACACACAGGAACATAGAGCAAAATATTCTGAATGGTCAGGGGCAGTCATTGCCTTCCCCAGCCTGTCCCAGCCACTGCCTGGAAATCTGCCTGCTGTCTAGAGCTCCATTCCCAGGGCCCATCCTACAGTCTCCAGGGCCCTGGGCCTGGTAGGAGCTACTGGGCTCTAATCTGGGGCAGAGGCCTCTAGCTGGAGCTCTGGGGTGACCACCCCTCTCCCAGGGCAAGCTACTCGCCTACATTTAATGCACGCAGGCACCACGTGGCCCGTGGCTCTCAGAGCTCCCCGCAGGACCCTGAGGACATTTCTCACCCCCGCTCACGCGGTCTCAGTCTCTGGAAAACCCTTCCCTTCCCTTGATCTCCTTTGGGAAATTCTTCCCGTTGAAGGAATAAATCCTCCTTGCTTTCAATATGACACCATCCCTAGACAAACAATCTTCTTTCAAAGTGCATTCCACTTGTCAAGATATTTTTCAACAGGGCCTTCAACTCATGGGGCTTCTCTTTCCACTTTGGTAAAAGAGGCCAAGCAACTCATGGGTCTCTCTCAGCATCCTTGCATCCTTCACATCCCCCACCTCATGACCCCAGGGAAAGATCCAAGAGAATAAGAGAGAAATCGGGGTCTGAGAAAAGCTGCACCTCTAGGTCTGTGCAAGCAGGATGCAGCCTGCTGTGAGTCCGACAAAGCTCCAGGCCCGGCTGCCCCAGGAGAGAGTCCTCAGACCAGCGGAGCTGACCTCCCATCTCCCAGGGGGCATCTGGCCATTCTGTGCCGTCTCACACCACAGGGACCCTCTGGATAGATACGGCAGCATCAGTGAGACAAGGTCTCTCGCTCCCTGCTTCACAGGTGACACGTTCTCAGTCCCCCGCTTCCTGGAGAAGCTTCAGTTTGGCAGAAACCCATGTGCCCCAGACAAGTTGCCCCCCACATACCTCCACCGTTCTCGGCAGTTTCCTGGGACTCTTCATTTTCCAGATGTTTCCTCTTTTGTCGCCGTTCCATCGTACCAACTAGAAGTCTCCCTTAGAAGATGCCTCAAGAGATGTCCAACTCCTCCTCTTCCCTACAGGTTGGCCCTTCTTGGCTCTTGGGCAATCCGTTGAAATGATTCAATACAAATAAAAATGGTCAAGTCTCCTAAATGGCTGAAAAACTTGTACCACTTAGTGAACCAGCAGTACTGCCTAGTGCTCACCAGGGCTGTTATGTTTGCAAGGTTGCCAGGCGCACAGTGGAATTCTGTGACCTCAGTGATGACATCAGAGCATTCGGTGGACCTAGGTTGAGCACAGTGTCTGCAGTAGCACACGCCCCATTTTCAAGAACAATTCCTTTTTCCCAGCCGAAGCTTTCCCGTGAAATAGAAAGGTTCATACCATATCTATTATAAATTGTATCATACCATGTCTATTATAAAATTCACATTTTGATTGGAGATCTTTTTTTTTTTTTTTTTTTGCTTTATAACAAATTTAATCAGTTATACATATACATATGTTTCCATATCCCCTCCCTTTTGCGTCTCCCTCCCATCCTCCCTATCCCACCCCTCCAGGCGGTCACAAAGCACCGAGGTGATCTCCCTGAGCTATGCGGCTGCTTCCCACTAGCTATCTACCTTACGTTTGGTAGTGTATATATGTCCATGCCGCTCTTTCACTTTGTCACAGCTTACCCTTCCCCCTCCACATATCCTCAAGTCCATTCTCTAGTAGGTCTGTGTCTTTATTCCTGTCTTAACCCTATGTTCTTCATGACATTTTTTTTCTTAAATTCCATATATATGTGTTAGCATACAGTATTTGTCTTTCTCTTTCTGACTTACTTCACTCTGTATGACACACTCTAGGTCTATCCACCTCATTACAAATAGCTCAATTTCATTTCTTTTTATGGCTGAGTAATATTCCATTGTATATATGTGCCACATCTTCTTTATCCATTCATCCGATGATGGACACTTAGGTTGTTTCCATCTCCGGGCTATTGTAAATAGGGCTGCTATGAACATTTTGGTACATGTCTCTTTTTGAATTATGGTTTTCTCAGGGTATATGCCTAGTAGTGGGATTGCTGGGTCATATGGTAGTTCTATTTGTAGTTTTTTAAGGAACCTCCATACCGTTCTCCACAGTGGTTGTACCAATTCACATTCCCACCAGCAGTGCAAGAGTGTTCCCTTTTTTCCACACCCTCTCCAGCATTTATTGTTTCTAGATTTTTTGATGATGGCCATTCTGACTGGTGTGAGATGATATCTCATTGTAGTTTTGATTTGCATTTCTCTAATGAGTAAAGATGTTGAGCATCCTTTCATGTGTTTGTTGGCACTCTGTATATCTTCTGTGGAGAAATGTCTATTTAGGTCTTCTGCCCATTTTTGGATTGGGTTGTTTGTTTTTTTCTTATTGAGCTGCATGAGCTGCTTATAAATTTTGGAGATTAATCCTTTGTCAGTTGCTTCATTTGCAAATATTTTCTCCCATTCTGAGGGTTGTCTTTTGGTCTTGTTTATGGTTTCCTTTGCTGTGCAAAAGCTTTTAAGTTTCATTAGGTCCCATGTGTTTATTTTTGTCTTTATTTCCATTTCTCTAGGAGGTGGGTCAAAAAGGATCTTGCTGTGATTTATGTCATAGAGTGTCCTGCCTATGTTTTCCTCTAAGAGTTTGATAGTGTCTGGCCTTACATTTAGGTCTTTAATCCATTTTGAGCTTATTTTTGTGTATGGTGTTAGGGAGTGATCTAATCTCATACTTTTACATGTCCCTATCCAGTTTTCCCAGCACCACTTATTGAAGAGACTGTCCTTTCTCCACTGTACATTCCTGCCTCCTTTATCAAAGATAAGGTGACCATATGTCCGTGGGTTTAACTCTGGGCTTTCTATCCTGTTCCATTGATCTATCTTTCTGTTTTTGTGCCAGTACCATACTGTCTTGATTACTGTAGCCTTGTAGTATAGTCTGAAGTCAGGGAGCCTGATTCCTCCAGCTCCATTTTTCGTTCTCAAGATTGCTTTGGCTATTCGGGGTCTTTTGTGTTTCCATACAAATTGTGAAATTTTTTGTTCTAGTTCTGTGAAAAATGCCAGTGGTAGTTTGATAGGGATTGCATTGAATCTGTAGATTGCTTTGGGTAGTAGAGTCATTTTCACAATGTTGATTCTTCCAATCCAAGAACATGGTACATCTCTCCATCTATTTGTATCATCTTTAATTTCTTTCATCAGTGTCTTATACTTTTCTGCATACAGGTCTTTTGTCTTGATTGGAGATCTTTTAATGTCTTTTCTAGAGAGATTTAATATGAATATTTTAAATGGTCTCCAGTTTCCCTGTGGATTATTGACATTTTAAACTCTGCACTTCAATTTTCCCTCAATACGTGTAATTTTGTCACGGCTCTTTCTGTACTTAAAGATGAGGAACTATATAATTGATTTCTTCATTTTTTCCCCATCTCTTTCCAAGGTACTGCATTTGATTGTGTCTTGCGACTGAGTGAAAAATGCTAGTCCTTGAGTCAGGACATTGGGCCCTTTAGCAAGTAACTCAACCTATCTGGGCTTCAGCTTCTGTATGTGCGATCAAGAGGCTTGGACTAGCTGACTTTTCAAATGCTGTGTTTCTTTGATTCACTCTCACTTACTGATCTGCTCCGTAAGAAGAGGGTCTGTTCTCATAAAGTAACAACAGTCTTTTCCTAACCTTGGGTTGGGCGGAGTTTATCTGTTCGTACTCAGTTTGTTAGTTATATTGCCTTCTACGTATGCTTAGCTCTAAATAATTTATATGGCTCTTGTGACTATTTTTAGATCTTCTTTTTTTCTTATTTTCTTTTACAGTTTCTAATTTGTTATCGCCAGTGTAGAGGAGCCTGATTGACTTCTAAAATTTATTGATCTTGTATGTGTGTGCCTTGTTGAACCGTCTTATTAGTTCCTGCTAGTTTATCTGTGGGTTCTTTTGGGTCTCCTAGATAAATGAGCATATTAAGTGTAAATAATGTGTTCTTTGGATAAAGTTTATTTTCTTGCATCTCTATGTATAGAAGCAATATGTTGAATTGATTTAAATATTTAAATATTACATACCTGTTATCACAATCTAACATTCTTTATCTTATTTTCTTTCAATCAATATTATGTTTTCAAGATTTATCCACGTGAATCCATATAGATCTAGGTCTTTGATTTTTGACTGTTTGATATTATTTGATCACATGCATATAGCATCATTTATTTTCCATTCAAGCATTATTGGACAATTGGATTGTTTCCCTCCCTTCTCTAGAACAAACAACATTTCCTAGAATATCCCTGAAGATGTCTGACAGTCGAGAAGGGCCAGGCTGCCCGAAGGACTGCTACTTGCTTTTTGCCACGTTCCAACAGGCCGTCTCCAGCCAGCAATTTGAAGCACAGCTGAAATGAGAACTGCCCCAAATGTGAAGATCTTAGGAGCTTCCTAGAAGGTGGGAGGTTAATGATAGGCATCCTGCTGGGATCCCAGGGGAGTCTGAGCTGGCCTGAAGCTCATCTTCCTCCTCCACCTCTCAAGAGAAATGTGGAGGAAAGAAGACTTCAAAAACTGTGAGCAGGCAGAGGGAGAGATATTGGGGGCCGAAGCTGTAACTGAGGTCTTGGAGTGGGCTCTGAGGACACAGAGCCTCTAGAGAGCCAGGCTCTGCCTTCTGAGAACTTCTCCCCTAAGGCTGCTCATAATTCACGTGATACCAGCCATATAGATCCGACTTGGCCCACACTGTCACAGAAAGCCTTATCAGAATCTCTTCTTCTTCATACACTCTTGTGTCTGTTACTTGGTTATTGCCTTTGGTGCTCCACTGATGTGAACCACAGTCTCTCGGGGATGGAGGACACTAGTGATCCATCTTGCTCTGTGGCCTCAGTCCACAGCTTGAGGGTAAGTGAAGAGGCCAAATGAAGGTCAAGAAGGAACGATGGAGTTTGAAGAGAAGACCTGAGTTAAGGGTGTCTTCTCAAGTCTTGATGACTGAAATGTAGCTCCAGTACCTGAAGTCCTGCTTGTTCTCAAGGCTGACCACGGGGCTGGGTGCACTCAGTGAAGGAACCATATACACTTAGTATTTCCTTGCTTGCTCACACTTGCCCTACTCTGATACACCCTCTGCAAGACTGATCTTCCCCTGAAACAACTTTCCACCTGCTACTGTCATCTCAGGAACATTTGCTTCCCCTTCCTAGTGCTCCCCTAGAATGCCATTGCAGCCAATTCATAATTTGATAATCATGCTGCTTAGCATATTCTCAGCAACTTCTGATAAATTTTATTCACTTTATTCCATAGTCTTCACCCATCAATAATCTTCCTTAACTTCCTAGCTGCAGGTTAACCCATTCGGAATCATTTCTTTTTCTTTCTCTTCTTTGGCAAATCCTTTCTATCTTTTAAGGTCTTTTTCTTGTCTCTCTACCATCCTGCCTTCCTGAACTTCTTTTCTTTCGTTTAAGTAACTTTTCAATCTCCTTCCCCAATTTCCTCATACACATTGAGAGTTTATTCCTCACACGTTAGACAGCGGTTTATGAATGGCCAGGCATAATGGACTCAGAATGAGTTGGCACCCCCGAGGTACCTGTCTTGCTGGGGAGCCACAGGTGAAGGGCTGTCTGCTGGACATATGTTTGCATGGAGTCAGGCTGAGTGGCCTCAGGGTGTTTACTCTGCCCTTGTGTGTGTTTCTCGCTAGTTGGTTTCCTCGCCAGCCACCTGTGACCTCCCTCCATCCAGCCCAGGGAATCCTTCTCATCACAGGGGTAGGATGTTTGTCTCGTTTTCCATCACATCCTTTCCCCAAAGTTTGGTTGTGAGTTGTTCCCATTCCAAAGACCTTTCCTCTTTGAAGAGAAAAGAGAAAATCTTTTCTCTCCTTTCCTCTCACTTCACTTCTGCTCTATTATCTCCTCCGTCCAGAATGGCCCACTGACTCACATGGGTGTAGATCCGAAGATGGCAAGAACTGCCAGCAATTCTGAGATAATAATATGGATGGATCAGGAAAACTTGAAAACCTTTATCCCGCCACATTAAAAAAATTTGCACTTCCAGTGTATTCAGAGTCTCAGTGTAGAAACACAAATGATAGAGAAATTGAATGACACTCAAGTTTTTCTTTCCTCCTTTCCTGATTTATTCTAATCCTCCATGCTAACATGATGAACTATTTGTTAGGTAAAGTTTCAGACATTTTCTACCCATGCACACTTTTCTTCTTTTCACATAAGAGTGTGAACTAGGTCACTTTCAACATGCTGTGATTCTGTGATTCACTGTCTCCCACCGTGTCATCCACTGATAAAGTCATCTGTTTCACGGAGAACTATTTCCAATAGCTAATAGCCAATGTCTGTGGAGTGCTTACTCTGTGTCGGTTTCTTGTAACTACCTTACAGATCATTTGTACAACGTACCCATGGACCAGGTACAATTATGACCCCCAAGTGACAGATAAGTGCAGATAAGTACAAATAAATACAGAGGCCAAGTGACTTGCCCAAGACACTGGAGCAAATCAAAATCCATGCCTCTGTAATCATTTTGCTCTATTGCCTCTGTCTGGGAGGCTTGATGATTTGGCAACTAAAACCTTAAATAGCATGTTCCATTTTTATACCTGTGACACAAGCGTGGGGCTGTGATATGGGGTAACTAACCTGACTACTTTTGAAAACCCTTATGCACCTGGATGAAAGTAAGCCAGGGACTGCAAGCTATAGATTTAAGGTTTCCTACCAACTTTTAAAAATAGCTTCTTGAATGCAATTTACGTAGTGTCAAGTCTAGGATGTAGTCCAAATAGTAACAGAAAAATGGAGATATGTAGAAAAATACTTAAAGTTGACAAGTATTGGGAGTGTAGTATTTTGGGGGCCAGTGTGTAGACCACAGGAAAACTTGCTGTTTCCATCCCAAAGGGAAGAGCCCTACGTTGCAACTGCCAAGGTCCCTGGGGCAGCAAGTGTGCTCACTGCTTAGTAAAGAAGCATCCTCAGTTTGATAGAATCATATGGGAGCCTTACATTTGGTTAGCAGTTCTACATTCTTGATGTAATAATATTTTCAGGGTGTGGGAGGGTATCAAGCTCTGAAAATACCCTTGGAGAGATTTGCTTATTAAGTTTGGCTTTTTCAATCTCCCTACTACTTCTTGACTAAACACCAGGCGGTTTCCTTCACTTTTCAGAACCATGTTGTTTTTCCCTTGTCTAATGAACTTTGAAATACTTTTGGATGAGCTATTAAGTTTGGGAGAAAATAAACATCTCTTTAAAATAAGGAAGATAATAACAATGACAAGTAGAAAAAGCTCTAAAACAGAGAATATCCTCCATTCTAGCCAATGACTGGGAGTGGAAGGTACGTGCTCGCTGTCCAGGACGTAGAAATAAAAGCTGAGGAGGCGCTGAGGCGTCTCCTGGATCTCTATGAGCCTCCATCATTTCTGAAGGGTAGGGTTGACAGATAAAATATAGGCTGTTTAGATAAATATGAATGTCAGAAAAACAAGTATATTTTTAAGATAAGTATGCCCCAAATAGTTCATAGGATGTACTTATACTAAAAATAATGACTTATTATTCATGTGAAGTTCAAGTTTAACTGGGTATCCTGTACTTTTATTGACTAAATCTGACAGCCCTACTGATGATCCACAATGGAGGCAGTTGAGGAGCGGTACATGCTGGCTCTCGGACAGTCAGAAATGGCTTCAGCAGATCCAGGTACAGTATGAAATTCTTTTTGGATGTAGCTCAGAAGCCATGGCCAGCCCTTGACTGCAAGTACTGCCTCGGGTTTCCCTGAGGTGGGGTAAACCGTCCTCTGAATGGCCTTTTGGTAAGTCTGGAAGACCATATCCAAGGGGAGCCCCAAAGTCAGTTTCATCCTCACAACCATGTTTCCAATTCCTGGAATTGGCTGCATGTGACTCACAAGAGCTGAGGAGGTTTGTGGAAATTGGGAGTGTCATAGCTTGAACCCTTTGTAGGTAAAGTTTTGCTGTTGTGAGAGTTGTAACAGGAGCAATGTGAAAGACTCCAGGTCCCCAGGTAGATAGAAATAATCCTGTTCTACCTGTGTGTATGTGACAAGTCTCTAATAGTTCAGAGAGCAAGTATCTGGTCTTAGAAAGACTGATCCAAGCTTGGATGTTTCTGGCGACAAGGCAAGGTCCTGAGTTTCAAGTTCACCTTTTATGGTTGAGGAGACAATAAGGTGGTCAGAAGGGAAATCATGGAGGAGACCTTGGCTTCATCCATTGTGCAGGCTTGTATATGTGGTTCTATGTAGATTGTGTTTCAAAGGTGGAGCTTGTTTACAACTATGAACATTCTCCGATGTGCTTTTTGGACCTTCATTCCCAGAGCGAGAGCAGTGCCGAGGCTCTAGAAATGCCATGGATATTCTGAGCTGTCAGTGGCATTTCCCAGGTACTGTTCCCCTGGTGCCGCTCCTTGAAATGTCCAAAGGGATTATCATCTGTCTTGTGGCGGGTCCTAGCATTGTGAAATGAAGCTGCTGCACCTGGCTCAGAGGATTTCGGATGCAGTGGGAGGAGTAGTAGTACTACGACTATAAATTGTATCACAGCATATCTATTCCATCTTGAGAGTGGGGTTGGGGGGTTATGAAGGGGGGCTTTTATTGTACTTTTATACATTGTACCCTTGAAACTAATTCAATTTTTTTAAATTAATTAATTTATTTTGGGCTGCATTGGGTCTTTGTTGCTGCTAGCGGGTGTTCTCTAGTTGCAGTGCGCCGGGGCTCCTCTTGGCTGTGGTGCACGGGCTTCTCATTGCAGTGGCTTCTCTTGTTGCGGAGCATGGGCTCTAGGCACGCAGGCTTCCGTAGTCGTGGCACGTGGGCTCGGTTGATGTGGCACACGGGCTCTAGAGCGCAGGCTCAGTAGTTGTGGCGCGCGGGCTTAGTAACTCCGTGGCACGTGGGATCTTCCCAGACCAGGGCTCGAACCCATGTCCCCTGCATTCGCAGGCATATTCTTAACTACCGCTCCAGCAGGGAAGCCCAATAATTCAGTTTTTTATAAAGAGAAGTTTCCTAATATTATTCCAAAATTTTAAAAATATGTAGTTGGATAACACTATGAAAAATTAACTGATATATTCTTTTATTATTTCTCTTTGCTCCCTGGATTTTTTTTCCTCATCCAGTCAGCTAGGCACTGTGAGCTCACTGCATTAGGAAGGTAAAGACTCAGCAGAAATGAGGGAGAAAAAAAGAAAATTCTCAGCTTTGGAATGTTCACAACGGAGGCCACAGTAAAACAGGTGAGAATTCTGTGAACAAAAAATAAATGTCGTCTCAAATGCAAAAAAGTATTCTCTGCACTGGGAGGCAGGAGAGGGAGGGAGGGAAGGACTGAAGGAGAGAGATCAGTGTGGCCAGGGACATGGAAACTGTGCTTGAGGACGATAGGCCCAGGAAGAGAATCAGAATCTGGAGAAGGTTCAGCCTGCACGTGATCATTGCCTCCAGCCAGCACCCTCATCTCAGACGTTGGGAAATTCAGAGAGAGAGTGGGAGTACGTCAGGAGGGCCACGCGCAGAGTCTGTGTGGCAGGGGTTGTGGCCGTTCCCTATTTGTGAGGAGTCCCCAGCAATTTGCAGGCCTCTTCGGGAAAATGCTGGCGGACGTCTCTAGTGCTTATGTGAAAGCTTGTTCACAAACCTTGAAAGATACAGATGTAGCTGACAGATAGATGCATAGATAGAAAAATGTCATTAAATCAAAGCTCCAGGAAAGGTTTGGAAAATGCCCTTTATTGCATAGGACGCTTCTATTGTCATATGATGTTAGACTGAGTGCCGGTCCCTTCATCCTCCTTCAGACCATGGCATTCTGTCTGCTACTCTCCCGAGGGTCCTTTCTTCTCCCTGGAAGGGATAAAGCAAATGAGGTAGAACAGGAAGAGACAAGAAGCACTCCAAGCTCTGCTGGTCAGGGTTACCCTCCAGCATTGCCTTAATGCTCAGAGCCACACACACCACAGTGAGCTTGGCTCCAGATCAACTACCACGCCACGAAGGTTCTGGAACATTTCCATATCTCGGGGGACCTCATTTCCACGTGACTCTCTTTCCTATTCCCCTTTGTCACAGAAGGCTAGGTACAGTGGTCAGGGTGAGATCTCGGCTCAGGCCCAAGGCTCTCAGACCTCAAAGTTCTGGTCCTGCAAGGGCCCCTGTCCTCTCTTGAGACCACTCCTGGCTCTCTCTGCCGAGAAGGAGCTGCTGGCAGTACGTCCTCTAAGAGTTGAGGTCCATCGTGCAGACCCTGAGAAAACTCCTAGGAAAAGGCTCCACCTTCTTGTTTACGTCAACAGAGGTCAATGCCTTTGTTAGTGCTGGGTGTGTCCCATTTGATGCAACTGCAGAGCCATTAGGTCAACCAGCACATGTGTGCGGCCCCTTCCCTTAGACTCCTCTGGGCCCTCGTGACATAGGCTCAGAAGACTGCCAGCCTCAAGCCTTACCTCTTCCAAGGGACGGCCACACCGTCTTCCAGGATCTTCTGTCCCATGAATCTCAGTTGCTGTTTGGAACTCAAAGGAGAGAAAAGACCCTGCCTGCGGGGTCTCTTTGGGCTGGGGCCTTCCCCCGTGGGCTGCTCTCCCTCATTCTCCTTTTCTTCTTGCTTCTCTTCATCCTCCTCCTCCTCCTCCTCCTCCTCCTCCTCCTCCTCCTCCTCAGGGGTGCTCTCGGATTCCACATTGCCCATCCACTGGGCCATGTTGAGATGAAAGACACGGCAGCTGAAGCCCTGCAGGACGCCGAACTTCACGTGCTGCTGGAGGATCTCCAAGGTGGGGAAGACCCGGCAGCAAGCCATGCACCTGAAGCTAGTCTCCATGGTCAGCATCCAGTCCGCTGTCTTGGCGCTGGGTCTCTCCTCGACAGCAGGTGGCCCTGATGGGCTGCCTGGCTCTGCCCTTTCCTCATACTCTTTCTCCTCCCCAGTGGGCTCACTGTCAGACAGGAGGCTTTTGGTGGACACATCAGAAGAGGGGTCAGTGGCTACTGCGCACACATCCTCAGGAAGGGTCACTTCTTCTATCGTCAGCTGCTTTTCAGGCAACCCCAAGGGTTTCTTTGTCTTCCAGGAGACAGCGACACCCTTGTTCACTTGTACCTGCATGTAGTATATTTTCATGCCCCTTTCCTCTTTGTCTGGGTGCAGATAGTTCTTACAGGGTGAAGAGGGTGAGGAGGAGACACAGTGTGATGGGGAAGCGGTCTCTCCTTCTTCCTGATCCTGGGCTAGGGGTGGTCTAGGCTGGGCAGTGTCTCGATGAAATCTCCGGATTCCTGAAAAAGGAAATGAAAATCATAATAACATGCATGGGCCATGCCGGAAGCTGAGGGAGCAGGTGTGGTAGACGAGAGAGGGACATTGGCACGACATAGCTATGTCGTGAGCTTGGTGTCTGTTGGCCGTAGGACGGAGTGGTGTATCGGGTGTCATCTGTGGGCTTTTAATGTGCGTGGGGGGGGATACTGGAGCGGTGTCTATATACAGGGGTGTGGAGTATGGTGGTGAGGGCTGTAGTATGTGAGGGATGCGGCTGGATGCGTGTACGACGAGGAGTGTGAGTTTGGGAATATCGGTGGTGCATTCCTTGTGGAATGGGGCTGTGGTGCAGGAGAGTACTGTGGAGCACGTGCTTGGGGTTGATGTGCACTGAGAAGGGCTGTGCCTGGAGGGCACGTGTATGTGTGAGCTGTGTACACCTGAGCTGGATGGTCCTGCTCTCAGGCTGGAGGTGGATAATGCAGAACTCTGTCCTTCTCTGGAAGCAAAGGCAAAGACAAAGCCTACATTTTCCTCTGAAGATGCTTAATCTGGTCCCTCTTCCCTCCACCTCAAGCCCAGACCTTTCCGGCCCCTGCTCCTTGACTTCCCCACCATGGTAGTAGCAGTATTCACACACACACTCCCAGACTCAACTGGCATCCATGCCCTCGGAACAGCTCAGGCATCCTGCCCAGGCTCCTCCACAGAGCCCTCATCACCTCTGATGACCCTGGATTTCCTCTCAGCCTCCCTGGGATCTGTGTGCCTCCTGCCTCACAGCCAAGCACCCCCTCACCTGAGGAGCCCCGCGCCCTTACCAGCGTAGCTGAGCTTGCGCAGAGTAGAAGTACAGAAGAAGTATTTAGAGGCAGAGGAGACCTCTCCGGCCCCTGGGCTGCAGCCTTGGGCCACCACAGTGGATCCAAGCCGAGGGGGATCCTCTTGTGACTTCGAGAGTCCTGAGGGAGGAATGAAAGGCTCAGGGTGGGTTCATCAGTCCTCTGTCCACAGATATTTACTGAGTGTGTGACACGTGTCAGGGGCAGTGGATACACACAGTTGAGAGTGTGGTTCCCAGTGGATCCTCCAGGATTTAATTCCAATCAATACTTATTCTCTCACTGTCTAGTTGGTAATGTAGGCCTCAGTGGTGACTGTGAGTGTGTGGGAAGAGTGAGTGATGTGTATCAGTTAAGTCTGTGGTAAGTGTGGGGTTGGCATGGGGAGCACAGTGCAGACGTGTCTATCTGTGTCTGTGGCCTTTGTGTGCATGGTTTCTGTTCACAAGTCAGGAATTCTGGGACATGTAACTTTTCCTCATTACATGGTGTGGCTTGTATTTATGGTGCGTGTTCATTCATTCATTCACCAAGATTCAGTAAGCAGCTACTCCTGTGTATCCGGCACTCTTGCATTGTTGTAGTCTTTGGTAACGCTGCACATTCTAGTAGGGGAAGACACACACTAAACAAAACTACAATAAATATATAATACATCAGCTGGTGGTAAGTATATAAGGGTTGCCAGACTTAGCGAACAAGAATACAAGGCACCCAGTTAAATTTCAGTTTCAGATAAACCCAGAATAATTTTTTAGTGTAAGTATTCCCATGCAGTATTTGGCCTGACTTAGTTTTAGTGTAAGTAGGGCCCATACAATATGTGGGACATACGGATACTGAAAAATTACTTGTTGTTTATCTGGAATTCAAATTGAACTGGATAGCCCATATTTTCTCTGGCAATCCTGACATGGGTTACTGAGACTGTGGTTTCCTGTGGTTTGTACAAAGCGGGTCTGGCATTACTCAAGAATGTGTTATAAGGGTGGTGTGTATGACACGTGACTGGTTCTTACAGAGGTATTTAGAGATGGCTGAAGTTAGCTGTGTTTGTGCAAGAGTTGAGGAAATACATGTATATATAGTGTGTGTGTGTGTGTGTGTGTCCTATATATATAGTGTGTGTGTCTATATACATATCTCATCTCCAGCGTTTGGTGTTGGAGGAGAGGATTGTGATACAGGTGGGTTGTATGAGAACGTAGTATAGGAGGGATGCGTGTATATACCTCCATGTGCTGTGTGTGGTTTAATAAGGAAGTTATATGTGGGGTGTGTGATATTTTTGCTGTATCAGAGTGTACATGGGTGTATGAGTTACTGTCTCATAAAACACCCCTAACAAGAATTCTGTATACACTCCTAGGTACGCCGAGTGTCAGCCAGCTCCAGGCAGGGTGACAAGAACTTTACCACACAGATGTTATATCTGGTAAGCACTCTACCCCCATTCATCTCGCTCTTCTCTGCACTACCACACACACACACGCACACACACACACACACACACTCACTCTCTCACACACACACACACAGGAACATAGAGCAAAATATTCTGAATGGTCAGGGGCAGTCATTGCCTTCCCCAGCCTGTCCCAGCCACTGCCTGGAAATCTGCCTGCTGTCTAGAGCTCCATTCCCAGGGCCCATCCTACAGTCTCCAGGGCCCTGGGCCTGGTAGGAGCTACTGGGCTCTAATCTGGGGCAGAGGCCTCTAGCTGGAGCTCTGGGGTGCCCACCCCTCTCCCAGGGCAAGCTACTCGCCTACATTTAATGCACGCAGGCACCACGTGGCCCGTGGCTCTCAGAGCTCCCCGCAGGACCCTGAGGACATTTCTCACCCCCGCTCACGCGGTCTCAGTCTCTGGAAAACCCTTCCCTTCCCTTGATCTCCTTTGGGAAATTCTTCCCGTTGAAGGAATAAATCCTCCTTGCTTTCAATATGACACCATCCCTAGACAAACAATCTTCTTTCAAAGTGCATTCCACTTGTCAAGATATTTTTCAACAGGGCCTTCAACTCATGGGGCTTCTCTTTCCACTTTGGTAAAAGAGGCCAAGCAACTCATGGGTCTCTCTCAGCATCCTTGCATCCTTCACATCCCCCACCTCATGACCCCAGGGAAAGATCCAAGAGAATAAGAGAGAAATCGGGGTCTGAGAAAAGCTGCACCTCTAGGTCTGTGCAAGCAGGATGCAGCCTGCTGTGAGTCCGACAAAGCTCCAGGCCCGGCTGCCCCAGGAGAGAGTCCTCAGACCAGCGGAGCTGACCTCCCATCTCCCAGGGGGCATCTGGCCATTCTGTGCCGTCTCACACCACAGGGATCCTCTGGATAGATACGGCAGCATCAGTGAGACAAGGTCTCTCGCTCCCTGCTTCACAGGTGACACGTTCTCAGTCCCCCGCTTCCTGGAGAAGCTTCAGTTTGGCAGAAACCCATGTGCCCCAGACAAGTTGCCCCCCACATACCTCCACCGTTCTCGGCAGTTTCCTGGGACTCTTCATTTTCCAGATGTTTCCTCTTTTGTCGCCGTTCCATCGTACCAACTAGAAGTCTCCCTTAGAAGATGCCTCAAGAGATGTCCAACTCCTCCTCTTCCCTACAGGTTGGCCCTTCTTGGCTCTTGGGCAATCCGTTGAAATGATTCAATACAAATAAAAATGGTCAAGTCTCCTAAATGGCTGAAAAACTTGTACCACTTAGTGAACCAGCAGTACTGCCTAGTGCTCACCAGGGCTGTTATGTTTGCAAGGTTGCCAGGCGCACAGTGGAATTCTGTGACCTCAGTGATGACATCAGAGCATTCGGTGGACCTAGGTTGAGCACAGTGTCTGCAGTAGCACACGCCCCATTTTCAAGAACAATTCCTTTTTCCCAGCCGAAGCTTTCCCGTGAAATAGAAAGGTTCATACCATATCTATTATAAATTGTATCATACCATGTCTATTATAAAATTCACATTTTGATTGGAGATCTTTTTTTTTTTTATTTTTTTGCTTTATAACAAATTTAATCAGTTATACATATACATATGTTTCCATATCCCCTCCCTTTTGCGTCTCCCTCCCATCCTCCCTATCCCACCCCTCCAGGCGGTCACAAAGCACCGAGGTGATCTCCCTGAGCTATGCGGCTGCTTCCCACTAGCTATCTACCTTACGTTTGGTAGTGTATATATGTCCATGCCGCTCTTTCACTTTGTCACAGCTTACCCTTCCCCCTCCACATATCCTCAAGTCCATTCTCTAGTAGGTCTGTGTCTTTATTCCTGTCTTAACCCTATGTTCTTCATGACATTTTTTTTTCTTAAATTCCATATATATGTGTTAGCATACAGTATTTGTCTTTCTCTTTCTGACTTACTTCACTCTGTATGACACACTCTAGGTCTATCCACCTCATTACAAATAGCTCAATTTCATTTCTTTTTATGGCTGAGTAATATTCCATTGTATATATGTGCCACATCTTCTTTATCCATTCATCCGATGATGGACACTTAGGTTGTTTCCATCTCCGGGCTATTGTAAATAGGGCTGCTATGAACATTTTGGTACATGTCTCTTTTTGAATTATGGTTTTCTCAGGGTATATGCCTAGTAGTGGGATTGCTGGGTCATATGGTAGTTCTATTTGTAGTTTTTTAAGGAACCTCCATACCGTTCTCCACAGTGGTTGTACCAATTCACATTCCCACCAGCAGTGCAAGAGTGTTCCCTTTTTTCCACACCCTCTCCAGCATTTATTGTTTCTAGATTTTTTGATGATGGCCATTCTGACTGGTGTGAGATGATATCTCATTGTAGTTTTGATTTGCATTTCTCTAATGAGTAAAGATGTTGAGCATCCTTTCATGTGTTTGTTGGCACTCTGTATATCTTCTGTGGAGAAATGTCTATTTAGGTCTTCTGCCCATTTTTGGATTGGGTTGTTTGTTTTTTTCTTATTGAGCTGCATGAGCTGCTTATAAATTTTGGAGATTAATCCTTTGTCAGTTGCTTCATTTGCAAATATTTTCTCCCATTCTGAGGGTTGTCTTTTGGTCTTGTTTATGGTTTCCTTTGCTGTGCAAAAGCTTTTAAGTTTCATTAGGTCCCATGTGTTTATTTTTGTCTTTATTTCCATTTCTCTAGGAGGTGGGTCAAAAAGGATCTTGCTGTGATTTATGTCATAGAGTGTCCTGCCTATGTTTTCCTCTAAGAGTTTGATAGTGTCTGGCCTTACATTTAGGTCTTTAATCCATTTTGAGCTTATTTTTGTGTATGGTGTTAGGGAGTGATCTAATCTCATACTTTTACATGTCCCTATCCAGTTTTCCCAGCACCACTTATTGAAGAGACTGTCCTTTCTCCACTGTACATTCCTGCCTCCTTTATCAAAGATAAGGTGACCATATGTCCGTGGGTTTAACTCTGGGCTTTCTATCCTGTTCCATTGATCTATCTTTCTGTTTTTGTGCCAGTACCATACTGTCTTGATTACTGTAGCCTTGTAGTATAGTCTGAAGTCAGGGAGCCTGATTCCTCCAGCTCCATTTTTCGTTCTCAAGATTGCTTTGGCTATTCGGGGTCTTTTGTGTTTCCATACAAATTGTGAAATTTTTTGTTCTAGTTCTGTGAAAAATGCCAGTGGTAGTTTGATAGGGATTGCATTGAATCTGTAGATTGCTTTGGGTAGTAGAGTCATTTTCACAATGTTGATTCTTCCAATCCAAGAACATGGTACATCTCTCCATCTATTTGTATCATCTTTAATTTCTTTCATCAGTGTCTTATAATTTTCTGCATACAGGTCTTTTGTCTTGATTGGAGATCTTTTAATGTCTTTTCTAGAGAGATTTAATATGAATATTTTAAATGGTCTCCAGTTTCCCTGTGGATTATTGACATTTTAAACTCTGCACTTCAATTTTCCCTCAATACGTGTAATTTTGTCACGGCTCTTTCTGTACTTAAAGATGAGGAACTATATAATTGATTTCTTCATTTTTTCCCCATCTCTTTCCAAGGTACTGCATTTGATTGTGTCTTGCGACTGAGTGAAAAATGCTAGTCCTTGAGTCAGGACATTGGGCCCTTTAGCAAGTAACTCAACCTATCTGGGCTTCAGCTTCTGTATGTGCGATCAAGAGGCTTGGACTAGCTGACTTTTCAAATGCTGTGTTTCTTTGATTCACTCTCACTTACTGATCTGCTCCGTAAGAAGAGGGTCTGTTCTCATAAAGTAACAACAGTCTTTTCCTAACCTTGGGTTGGGCGGAGTTTATCTGTTCGTACTCAGTTTGTTAGTTATATTGCCTTCTACGTATGCTTAGCTCTAAATAATTTATATGGCTCTTGTGACTATTTTTAGATCTTCTTTTTTTCTTATTTTCTTTTACAGTTTCTAATTTGTTATCGCCAGTGTAGAGGAGCCTGATTGACTTCTAAAATTTATTGATCTTGTATGTGTGTGCCTTGTTGAACCGTCTTATTAGTTCCTGCTAGTTTATCTGTGGGTTCTTTTGGGTCTCCTAGATAAATGAGCATATTAAGTGTAAATAATGTGTTCTTTGGATAAAGTTTATTTTCTTGCATCTCTATGTATAGAAGCAATATGTTGAATTGATTTAAATATTTAAATATTACATACCTGTTATCACAATCTAACATTCTTTATCTTATTTTCTTTCAATCAATATTATGTTTTCAAGATTTATCCACGTGAATCCATATAGATCTAGGTCTTTGATTTTTGACTGTTTGATATTATTTGATCACATGCATATAGCATCATTTATTTTCCATTCAAGCATTATTGGACAATTGGATTGTTTCCCTCCCTTCTCTAGAACAAACAACATTTCCTAGAATATCCCTGAAGATGTCTGACAGTCGAGAAGGGCCAGGCTGCCCGAAGGACTGCTACTTGCTTTTTGCCACGTTCCAACAGGCCGTCTCCAGCCAGCAATTTGAAGCACAGCTGAAATGAGAACTGCCCCAAATGTGAAGATCTTAGGAGCTTCCTAGAAGGTGGGAGGTTAATGATAGGCATCCTGCTGGGATCCCAGGGGAGTCTGAGCTGGCCTGAAGCTCATCTTCCTCCTCCACCTCTCAAGAGAAATGTGGAGGAAAGAAGACTTCAAAAACTGTGAGCAGGCAGAGGGAGAGATATTGGGGGCCGAAGCTGTAACTGAGGTCTTGGAGTGGGCTCTGAGGACACAGAGCCTCTAGAGAGCCAGGCTCTGCCTTCTGAGAACTTCTCCCCTAAGGCTGCTCATAATTCACGTGATACCAGCCATATAGATCCGACTTGGCCCACACTGTCACAGAAAGCCTTATCAGAATCTCTTCTTCTTCATACACTCTTGTGTCTGTTACTTGGTTATTGCCTTTGGTGCTCCACTGATGTGAACCACAGTCTCTCGGGGATGGAGGACACTAGTGATCCATCTTGCTCTGTGGCCTCAGTCCACAGCTTGAGGGTAAGTGAAGAGGCCAAATGAAGGTCAAGAAGGAACGATGGAGTTTGAAGAGAAGACCTGAGTTAAGGGTGTCTTCTCAAGTCTTGATGACTGAAATGTAGCTCCAGTACCTGAAGTGCTGCTTGTTCTCAAGGCTGACCACGGGGCTGGGTGCACTCAGTGAAGGAACCATATACACTTAGTATTTCCTTGCTTGCTCACACTTGCCCTACTCTGATACACCCTCTGCAAGACTGATCTTCCCCTGAAACAACTTTCCACCTGCTACTGTCATCTCAGGAACATTTGCTTCCCCTTCCTAGTGCTCCCCTAGAATGCCATTGCAGCCAATTCATAATTTGATAATCATGCTGCTTAGCATATTCTCAGCAACTTCTGATAAATTTTATTCACTTTATTCCATAGTCTTCACCCATCAATAATCTTCCTTAACTTCCTAGCTGCAGGTTAACCCATTCGGAATCATTTCTTTTTCTTTCTCTTCTTTGGCAAATCCTTTCTATCTTTTAAGGTCTTTTTCTTGTCTCTCTACCATCCTGCCTTCCTGAACTTCTTTTCTTTCGTTTAAGTAACTTTTCAATCTCCTTCCCCAATTTCCTCATACACATTGAGAGTTTATTCCTCACACGTTAGACAGCGGTTTATGAATGGCCAGGCATAATGGACTCAGAATGAGTTGGCACCCCCGAGGTACCTGTCTTGCTGGGGAGCCACAGGTGAAGGGCTGTCTGCTGGACATATGTTTGCATGGAGTCAGGCTGAGTGGCCTCAGGGTGTTTACTCTGCCCTTGTGTGTGTTTCTCGCTAGTTGGTTTCCTCGCCAGCCACCTGTGACCTCCCTCCATCCAGCCCAGGGAATCCTTCTCATCACAGGGGTAGGATGTTTGTCTCGTTTTCCATCACATCCTTTCCCCAAAGTTTGGTTGTGAGTTGTTCCCATTCCAAAGACCTTTCCTCTTTGAAGAGAAAAGAGAAAATCTTTTCTCTCCTTTCCTCTCACTTCACTTCTGCTCTATTATCTCCTCCGTCCAGAATGGCCCACTGACTCACATGGGTGTAGATCCGAAGATGGCAAGAACTGCCAGCAATTCTGAGATAATAATATGGATGGATCAGGAAAACTTGAAAACCTTTATCCCGCCACATTAAAAAAATTTGCACTTCCAGTGTATTCAGAGTCTCAGTGTAGAAACACAAATGATAGAGAAATTGAATGACACTCAAGTTTTTCTTTCCTCCTTTCCTGATTTATTCTAATCCTCCATGCTAACATGATGAACTATTTGTTAGGTAAAGTTTCAGACATTTTCTACCCATGCACACTTTTCTTCTTTTCACATAAGAGTGTGAACTAGGTCACTTTCAACATGCTGTGATTCTGTGATTCACTGTCTCCCACCGTGTCATCCACTGATAAAGTCATCTGTTTCACGGAGAACTATTTCCAATAGCTAATAGCCAATGTCTGTGGAGTGCTTACTCTGTGTCGGTTTCTTGTAACTACCTTACAGATCATTTGTACAACGTACCCATGGACCAGGTACAATTATGACCCCCAAGTGACAGATAAGTGCAGATAAGTACAAATAAATACAGAGGCCAAGTGACTTGCCCAAGACACTGGAGCAAATCAAAATCCATGCCTCTGTAATCATTTTGCTCTATTGCCTCTGTCTGGGAGGCTTGATGATTTGGCAACTAAAACCTTAAATAGCATGTTCCATTTTTATACCTGTGACACAAGCGTGGGGCTGTGATATGGGGTAACTAACCTGACTACTTTTGAAAACCCTTATGCACCTGGATGAAAGTAAGCCAGGGACTGCAAGCTATAGATTTAAGGTTTCCTACCAACTTTTAAAAATAGCTTCTTGAATGCAATTTACGTAGTGTCAAGTCTAGGATGTAGTCCAAATAGTAACAGAAAAATGGAGATATGTAGAAAAATACTTAAAGTTGACAAGTATTGGGAGTGTAGTATTTTGGGGGCCAGTGTGTAGACCACAGGAAAACTTGCTGTTTCCATCCCAAAGGGAAGAGCCCTACGTTGCAACTGCCAAGGTCCCTGGGGCAGCAAGTGTGCTCACTGCTTAGTAAAGAAGCATCCTCAGTTTGATAGAATCATATGGGAGCCTTACATTTGGTTAGCAGTTCTACATTCTTGATGTAATAATATTTTCAGGGTGTGGGAGGGTATCAAGCTCTGAAAATACCCTTGGAGAGATTTGCTTATTAAGTTTGGCTTTTTCAATCTCCCTACTACTTCTTGACTAAACACCAGGCGGTTTCCTTCACTTTTCAGAACCATGTTGTTTTTCCCTTGTCTAATGAACTTTGAAATACTTTTGGATGAGCTATTAAGTTTGGGAGAAAATAAACATCTCTTTAAAATAAGGAAGATAATAACAATGACAAGTAGAAAAAGCTCTAAAACAGAGAATATCCTCCATTCTAGCCAATGACTGGGAGTGGAAGGTACGTGCTCGCTGTCCAGGACATAGAAATAAAAGCTGAGGAGGCGCTGAGGCGTCTCCTGGATCTCTATGAGCCTCCATCATTTCTGAAGGGTAGGGTTGACAGATAAAATAGAGGCTGTTTAGTTAAATATGAATGTCAGAAAAACAACAAGTATATTTTTAAGATAAGTATGCCCCAAATAGTTCATAGGATGTACTTATACTAAAAATAATGACTTATTATTCATGTGAAGTTCAAGTTTAACTGGGTATCCTGTACTTTTATTGACTAAATCTGACAGCCCTACTGATGATCCACAATGGAGGCAGTTGAGGAGCGGTACATGCTGGCTCTCGGACAGTCAGAAATGGCTTCAGCAGATCCAGGTACAGTATGAAATTCTTTTTGGATGTAGCTCAGAAGCCATGGCCAGCCCTTGACTGCAAGTACTGCCTCGGGTTTCCCTGAGGTGGGGTAAACCGTCCTCTTAATGGCCTTTTGGTAAGTCTGGAAGACCATATCCAAGGGGAGCCCCAAAGTCAGTTTCATCCTCACAACCATGTTTCCAATTCCTGGAATTGGCTGCATGTGACTCACAAGAGCTGAGGAGGTTTGTGGAAATTGGGAGTGTCATAGCTTGAACCCTTTGTAGGTAAAGTTTTGCTGTTGTGAGAGTTGTAACAGGAGCAATGTGAAAGACTCCAGGTCCCCAGGTAGATAGAAATAATCCTGTTCTACCTGTGTGTATGTGACAAGTCTCTAATAGTTCAGAGAGCAAGTATCTGGTCTTAGAAAGACTGATCCAAGCTTGGATGTTTCTGGCGACAAGGCAAGGTCCTGAGTTTCAAGTTCACCTTTTATGGTTGAGGAGACAATAAGGTGGTCAGAAGGGAAATCATGGAGGAGACCTTGGCTTCATCCATTGTGCAGGCTTGTATATGTGGTTCTATGTAGATTGTGTTTCAAAGGTGGAGCTTGTTTACAACTATGAACATTCTCCGATGTGCTTTTTGGACCTTCATTCCCAGAGCGAGAGCAGTGCTGAGGCTCTAGAAATGCCATGGATATTCTGAGCTGTCAGTGGCATTTCCCAGGTACTGTTCCCCTGGTGCCGCTCCTTGAAATGTCCAAAGGGATTATCATCTGTCTTGTGGCGGGTCCTAGCATTGTGAAATGAAGCTGCTGCACCTGGCTCAGAGGATTTCGGATGCGGTGGGAGGAGTAGTAGTACTACGACTATAAATTGTATCACAGCATATCTATTCCATCTTGAGAGTGGGGTTGGGGGGTTATGAAGGGGGGCTTTTATTGTACTTTTATACATTGTACCCTTGAAACTAATTCAATTTTTTTAAATTAATTAATTTATTTTGGGCTGCATTGGGTCTTTGTTGCTGCTAGCGGGTGTTCTCTAGTTGCAGTGCGCCGGGGCTCCTCTTGGCTGTGGTGCACGGGCTTCTCATTGCAGTGGCTTCTCTTGTTGCAGAGCATGGGCTCTAGGCACGCAGGCTTCCGTAGTCGTGGCACGTGGGCTCTGTTGATGTGGCACACGGGCTCTAGAGCGCAGGCTCAGTAGTTGTGGCACGCGGGCTTAGTTACTACGTGGCACGTGGGATCTTCCCAGACCAGGGCTCGAACCCATGTTCCCTGCATTCGCAGGCATATTCTTAACTACCGCTCCACCAGGGAAGCCCAATAATTCAGTTTTTTATAAAGAGAAGTTTCCTAATATTATTCCAAAATTTTAAAACTATGTAGTTGGATAACACTATGAAAAATTAACTGATATATTCTTTTATTATTTCTCTTTGCTCCCTGGATATTTTTTCCTCATCCAGTCAGCTAGGCACTGTGAGCTCACTGCATTAGGAAGGTAAAGACTCAGCAGAAATGAGGGAGAAAAAAAGAAAATTCTCAGCTTTGGAATGTTCACAACGGAGGCCACAGTAAAACAGGTGAGAATTCTGTGAACAAAAAATAAATGTCGTCTCAAATGCAAAAAAGTATTCTCTGCACTGGGAGGCAGGAGAGGGAGGGAGGGAAGGACTGAAGGAGAGAGATCAGTGTGGCCAGGCACATGGAAACTTTGCTTGAGGACGATAGGCCCAGGAAGAGAATCAGAATCTGGAGAAGGTTCAGCCTGCACGTGATCATTGCCTCCAGCCAGCACCCTCATCTCAGACGTTGGGAAATTCAGAGAGAGAGTGGGAGTACGTCAGGAGGGCCACGCGCAGAGTCTGTGTGGCAGGGGTTGTGGCCGTTCCCTATTTGTGAGGAGTCCCCAGCAATTTGCAGGCCTCTTCGGGAAAATGCTGGCGGACGTCTCTAGTGCTTATGTGAAAGCTTGTTCACAAACCTTGAAAGATACAGATGTAGCTGACAGATAGATGCATAGATAGAAAAATGTCATTAAATCAAAGCTCCAGGAAAGGTTTGGAAAATGCCCTTTATTGCATAGGACGCTTCTATTGTCATATGATGTTAGACTGAGTGCCGGTCCCTTCATCCTCCTTCAGACCACGGCATTCTGTCTGCTACTCTCCCGAGGGTCCTTTCTTCTCCCTGGAAGGGATAAAGCAAATGAGGTAGAACAGGAAGAGACAAGAAGCACTCCAAGCTCTGCTGGTCAGGGTTACCCTCCAGCATTGCCTTAATGCTCAGAGCCACACACACCACAGTGAGCTTGGCTCCAGATCAACTACCACGCCACGAAGGTTCTGGAACATTTCCATATCTCGGGGGACCTCATTTCCACCTGACTCTCTTTCCTATTCCCCCTTGTCACAGAAGGCTAGGTCCAGTGGTCAGGGTGAGATCTCGGCTCAGGCCCAAGGCTCTCAGACCTCAAAGTTCTGGTCCTGCAAGGGCCCCTGTCCTCTCTTGAGACCACTCCTGGCTCTCTCTGCCGAGAAGGAGCTGCTGGCAGTACGTCCTCTAAGAGTTGAGGTCCATCGTGCAGACCCTGAGAAAACTCCTAGGAAAAGGCTCCACCTTCTTGTTTACGTCAACAGAGGTCAATGCCTTTGTTAGTGCTGGGTGTGTCCCATTTGATGCAACTGCAGAGCCATTAGGTCAACCAGCACATGTGTGCGGCCCCTTCCCTTAGACTCCTCTGGGCCCTCGTGACATAGGCTCAGAAGACTGCCAGCCTCAAGCCTTACCTCTTCCAAGGGACGGCCACACCGTCTTCCAGGATCTTCTGTCCCATGAATCTCAGTTGCTGTTTGGAACTCAAAGGAGAGAAGAGACCCTGCCTGCGGGGTCTCTTTGGGCTGGGGCCTTCCCCCGTGGGCTGCTCTCCCTCATTCTCCTTTTCTTCTTGCTTCTCTTTATCCTCCTCCTCCTCCTCCTCCTCCTCCTCCTCCTCCTCAGGGGTGCTCTCGGATTCCACAATGCCCATCCACTGGGCCATGTTGAGATGAAAGACACGGCAGCTGAAGCCCTGCAGGACGCCGAACTTCACTTGCTGCTGGAGGATCTCCAAGGTGGGGAAGACCCGGCAGCAAGCCATGCACCTGAAGCTAGTCTCCATGGTCAGCATCCAGTCCGCTGTCTTGGCGCTGGGTCTCTCCTCGACAGCAGGTGGCCCTGATGGGCTGCCTGGCTCTGCCCTTTCCTCATACTCTTTCTCCTCCCCAGTGGGCTCACTGTCAGACAGGAGGCTTTTGGTGGACACATCAGAAGAGGGGTCAGTGGCTACTGCGCACACATCCTCAGGAAGGGTCACTTCTTCTATCGTCAGCTGCTTTTCAGGCAACCCCAAGGGTTTCTTTGTCTTCCAGGAGACAGCGACACCCTTGTTCACTTGTACCTGCATGTAGTATATTTTCATGCCCCTTTCCTCTTTGTCTGGGTGCAGATAGTTCTTACAGGGTGAAGAGGGTGAGGAGGAGACACAGTGTGATGGGGAAGCGGTCTCTCCTTCTTCCTGATCCTGGGCTAGGGGTGGTCTAGGCTGGGCAGTGTCTCGATGAAATCTCCGGATTCCTGAAAAAGGAAATGAAAATCATAATAACATGCATGGGCCATGCCGGAAGCTGAGGGAGCAGGTGTGGTAGACGAGAGAGGGACATTGGCACGACATAGCTATGTCGTGAGCTTGGTGTCTGTTGGCCGTAGGACGGAGTGGTGTATCTGGTGTCATCTGTGGGCTTTTAATGTGCGTGGGGGGGGATACTGGAGCGGTGTCTGTATACAGGGGTGTGGAGTATGGTGGTGAGGGCTGTAGTATGTGAGGGATGCGGCTGGATGCGTGTACGACGAGGAGTGTGAGTTTGGGAATATCGGTGGTGCATTCCTTGTGGAATGGGGCTGTGGTGCAGCAGAGTACTGTGGAGCACGTGCTTGGGGTTGATGTGCACTGAGAAGGGCTGTGCCTGGAGGGCGCGTGTATGTGTGAGCTGTGTGCACCTGAGCTGGATGGTCCTGCTCTCAGGCTGGAGGTGTATGATGCAGAACTCTGTCCTTCTCTGGAAGCAAAGGCAAAGACAAAGCCTACATTTTCCTCTGAAGATGCTTAATCTGGTCCCTCTTCCCTCCACCTCAAGCCCAGACCTTTCCGGCCCCTGCTCCTTGACTTCCCCACCATGGTAGTAGCAGTATTCACACACACACCCCCAGACTCAGCTGGCATCCACGCCCTCGGAACAGCTCAGCCATCCTGCCCAGGCTCCTCCACAGAGCCCTCATCACCTCTGATGACCCTGGGTTTCCTCTCAGCCTCCCTGGGATCTGTGTGCCTCCTGCCTCACAGCCAAGCACCCCCTCACCTGAGGAGCCCCGCGCCCTTACCAGCGTAGCTGAGCTTGCGCAGAGTAGAAGTACAGAAGAAGTATTTAGAGGCAGAGGAGACCTCCCCTGCCCCTTGGCTGCAGCCTTGGGCCACCACAGTGGATCCAAGCCGAGGGGGATCCTCTTGTGACTTCGAGAGTCCTGAGGGAGGAATGAAAGGCTCAGGGTGGGTTCATCAGTCCTCTGTCCACAAATATTTACTGAGTGTGTGACACGTGTCAGGTGCAGTGAATACACACAGTTGAGAGTGTGGTTCCCAGTGGATCCTCCAGGATTTAATTCCAATCATTACTTATTCTCTCACTGTCTAGTTGGTAATGTAGGCCTCGGTGGTGACTGTGAGTGTGTGGGAAGAGTGAGTGATGTGTATCAGTTAAGTCTGTGGTAAGTGTGGGGTTGGCATGGGGAGCACAGTGCAGACGTGTCTATCTGTGTCTGTGGCCTTTGTGTGCATGGTTTCTGTTCACAAGTCAGGAATTCTGGGACATGTAACTTTTCCTCATTACATGGTGTGGCTTGTATTTATGGTGCGTGTTCATTCATTCATTCACCAAGATTCAGTAAGCAGCTACTCCTGTGTATCCGGCACTCTTCCATGGTTGTAGTCTTTGGTAACGCTGCACATTCTAGTAGGGGAAGACACACACTAAACAAAACTACAATAAATATATAATACATCAGCTGGTGGTAAGTATATAAGGGTTGCCAGACTTAGCGAACAAGAATACAAGGCACCCAGTTAAATTTCAGTTTCAGATAAACCCAGAATAATTTTTTAGTGTAAGTATTCCCATGCAGTATTTGGCCTGACTTAGTTTTAGTGTAAGTAGGGCCCATACAATATGTGGGACATACGGATACTGAAAACTTACTTGTTGTTTATCTGGAATTCAAATTGAACTGGATAGCCCATATTTTCTCTGGCAATCCTGACATGGGTTACTGAGACTGTGGTTTACTGTGGTTTGTACAAAGCGGGTCTGGCATTACTCAAGAATGTGTTATAAGTGTGGTGTGTATGACACGTGACTGGTTCTTATAGAGGTATTTAGAGATGGCTGAAGTTAGCTGTGTTTGTGCAAGAGTTGAGGAGATACATGTATATATAGTGTGTGTGTGTGTGTGTGTGTGTCCTATATATATAGTGTGTGTGTCTATATACATATCTCATCTCCAGCGTTTGGTGTTGGAGGAGAGGATTGTGATACAGGTGGGTTGTATGAGAACGTAGTATAGGAGGGATGCGTGTATATACCTCCATGTGCTGTGTGTGGTTTAATAAGGAAGTTATATGTGGGGTGTGTGATATTTTTGCTGTATCAGAGTGTACATGGGTGTATGAGTTACTGTCTCATAAAACACCCCTAACAAGAATTCTGTATACACTCCTAGTTACGCCGAGTGTCAGCCAGCTCCAGGCAGGGTGACAAGAACTTTACCACACAGATGTTATATCTGGTAAGCACTCTACCCCCATTCATCTCGCTCTTCTCTGCACTACCACACACACACACGCACACACACACACACACACACTCACTCTCTCACACACACACACACAGGAACATAGAGCAAAATATTCTGAATGGTCAGGGGCAGTCATTGCCTTCCCCAGCCTGTCCCAGCCACTGCCTGGAAATCTGCCTGCTGTCTAGAGCTCCATTCCCAGGGCCCATCCTACAGTCTCCAGGGCCCTGGGCCTGGTAGGAGCTACTGGGCTCTAATCTGGGGCAGAGGCCTCTAGCTGGAGCTCTGGGGTGACCACCCCTCTCCCAGGGCAAGCTACTCGCCTACATTTAATGCACGCAGGCACCACGTGGCCCGTGGCTCTCAGAGCTCCCCGCAGGACCCTGAGGACATTTCTCACCCCCGCTCACGCGGTCTCAGTCTCTGGAAAACCCTTCCCTTCCCTTGATCTCCTTTGGGAAATTCTTCCTGTTGAAGGAATAAATCCTCCTTGCTTTCAATATGACACCATCCCTAGACAAACAATCTTCTTTCAAAGTGCATTCCACTTGTCAAGATATTTTTCAACAGGGCCTTCAACTCATGGGGCTTCTCTTTCCACTTTGGTAAAAGAGGCCAAGCAACTCATGGGTCTCTCTCAGCATCCTTGCATCCTTCACATCCCCCACCTCATGACCCCAGGGAAAGATCCAAGAGAATAAGAGAGAAATCGGGGTCTGAGAAAAGCTGCACCTCTAGGTCTGTGCAAGCAGGATGCAGCCTGCTGTGAGTCCGACAAAGCTCCAGGCCCGGCTGCCCCAGGAGAGAGTCCTCAGACCAGCGGAGCTGACCTCCCATCTCCCAGGGGGCATCTGGCCATTCTGTGCCGTCTCACACCACAGGGACCCTCTGGATAGATACGGCAGCATCAGTGAGACAAGGTCTCTCGCTCCCTGCTTCACAGGTGACACGTTCTCAGTCCCCCGCTTCCTGGAGAAGCTTCAGTTTGGCAGAAACCCATGTGCCCCAGACAAGTTGCCCCCCACATACCTCCACCGTTCTCGGCAGTTTCCTGGGACTCTTCATTTTCCAGATGTTTCCTCTTTTGTCGCCGTTCCATCGTACCAACTAGAAGTCTCCCTTAGAAGATGCCTCAAGAGATGTCCAACTCCTCCTCTTCCCTACAGGTTGGCCCTTCTTGGCTCTTGGGCAATCCGTTGAAATGA
Organism: Mesoplodon mirus; assembly: GCF_964341445.2. Lineage (NCBI taxonomy): Eukaryota > Metazoa > Chordata > Mammalia > Artiodactyla > Ziphiidae > Mesoplodon > Mesoplodon mirus. Next base: position 64,420 of record NW_028295290.1, read on the forward strand.
TTCAATACAAATAAAAATGGTCAAGTCTCCTAAATGGCTGAAAAACTTGTACCACTTAGTGAACCAGCAGTACTGCCTAGTGCTCACCAGGGCTGTTATGTTTGCAAGGTTGCCAGGCGCACAGTGGAATTCTGTGACCTCAGTGATGACATCAGAGCATTCGGTGGACCTAGGTTGAGCACAGTGTCTGCAGTAGCACAGGCCCCATTTTCAAGAACAATTCCTTTTTCCCAGCCGAAGCTTTCCCGTGAAATAGAAAGGTTCATACCATATCTATTATAAATTGTATCATACCATGTCTATTATAAAATTCACATTTTGATTGGAGATCTTTTTTTTTTTTTTTTTTTTTGCTTTATAACAAATTTAATCAGTTATACATATACATATGTTTCCATATCCCCTCCCTTTTGCGTCTCCCTCCCATCCTCCCTATCCCACCCCTCCAGGCGGTCACAAAGCACCGAGGTGATCTCCCTGAGCTATGCGGCTGCTTCCCACTAGCTATCTACCTTACGTTTGGTAGTGTATATATGTCCATGCCGCTCTTTCACTTTGTCACAGCTTACCCTTCCCCCTCCACATATCCTCAAGTCCATTCTCTAGTAGGTCTGTGTCTTTATTCCTGTCTTAACCCTATGTTCTTCATGACATTTTTTTTCTTAAATTCCATATATATGTGTTAGCATACAGTATTTGTCTTTCTCTTTCTGACTTACTTCACTCTGTATGACACACTCTAGGTCTATCCACCTCATTACAAATAGCTCAATTTCATTTCTTTTTATGGCTGAGTAATATTCCATTGTATATATGTGCCACATCTTCTTTATCCATTCATCCGATGATGGACACTTAGGTTGTTTCCATCTCCGGGCTATTGTAAATAGGGCTGCTATGAACATTTTGGTACATGTCTCTTTTTGAATTATGGTTTTCTCAGGGTATATGCCTAGTAGTGGGATTGCTGGGTCATATGGTAGTTCTATTTGTAGTTTTTTAAGGAACCTCCATACCGTTCTCCACAGTGGTTGTACCAATTCACATTCCCACCAGCAGTGCAAGAGTGTTCCCTTTTTTCCACACCCTCTCCAGCATTTATTGTTTCTAGATTTTTTGATGATGGCCATTCTGACTGGTGTGAGATGATATCTCATTGTAGTTTTGATTTGCATTTCTCTAATGAGTAAAGATGTTGAGCATCCTTTCATGTGTTTGTTGGCACTCTGTATATCTTCTGTGGAGAAATGTCTATTTAGGTCTTCTGCCCATTTTTGGATTGGGTTGTTTGTTTTTTTCTTATTGAGCTGCATGAGCTGCTTATAAATTTTGGAGATTAATCCTTTGTCAGTTGCTTCATTTGCAAATATTTTCTCCCATTCTGAGGGTTGTCTTTTGGTCTTGTTTATGGTTTCCTTTGCTGTGCAAAAGCTTTTAAGTTTCATTAGGTCCCATGTGTTTATTTTTGTCTTTATTTCCATTTCTCTAGGAGGTGGGTCAAAAAGGATCTTGCTGTGATTTATGTCATAGAGTGTCCTGCCTATGTTTTCCTCTAAGAGTTTGATAGTGTCTGGCCTTACATTTAGGTCTTTAATCCATTTTGAGCTTATTTTTGTGTATGGTGTTAGGGAGTGATCTAATCTCATACTTTTACATGTCCCTATCCAGTTTTCCCAGCACCACTTATTGAAGAGACTGTCCTTTCTCCACTGTACATTCCTGCCTCCTTTATCAAAGATAAGGTGACCATATGTCCGTGGGTTTAACTCTGGGCTTTCTATCCTGTTCCATTGATCTATCTTTCTGTTTTTGTGCCAGTACCATACTGTCTTGATTACTGTAGCCTTGTAGTATAGTCTGAAGTCAGGGAGCCTGATTCCTCCAGCTCCATTTTTCGTTCTCAAGATTGCTTTGGCTATTCGGGGTCTTTTGTGTTTCCATACAAATTGTGAAATTTTTTGTTCTAGTTCTGTGAAAAATGCCAGTGGTAGTTTGATAGGGATTGCATTGAATCTGTAGATTGCTTTGGGTAGTAGAGTCATTTTCACAATGTTGATTCTTCCAATCCAAGAACATGGTACATCTCTCCATCTATTTGTATCATCTTTAATTTCTTTCATCAGTGTCTTATACTTTTCTGCATACAGGTCTTTTGTCTTGATTGGAGATCTTTTAATGTCTTTTCTAGAGAGATTTAATATGAATATTTTAAATGGTCTCCAGTTTCCCTGTGGATTATTGACATTTTAAACTCTGCACTTCAATTTTCCCTCAATACGTGTAATTTTGTCACGGCTCTTTCTGTACTTAAAGATGAGGAACTATATAATTGATTTCTTCATTTTTTCCCCATCTCTTTCCAAGGTACTGCATTTGATTGTGTCTTGCGACTGAGTGAAAAATGCTAGTCCTTGAGTCAGGACATTGGGCCCTTTAGCAAGTAACTCAACCTATCTGGGCTTCAGCTTCTGTATGTGCGATCAAGAGGCTTGGACTAGCTGACTTTTCAAATGCTGTGTTTCTTTGATTCACTCTCACTTACTGATCTGCTCCGTAAGAAGAGGGTCTGTTCTCATAAAGTAACAACAGTCTTTTCCTAACCTTGGGTTGGGCGGAGTTTATCTGTTCGTACTCAGTTTGTTAGTTATATTGCCTTCTACGTATGCTTAGCTCTAAATAATTTATATGGCTCTTGTGACTATTTTTAGATCTTCTTTTTTTCTTATTTTCTTTTACAGTTTCTAATTTGTTATCGCCAGTGTAGAGGAGCCTGATTGACTTCTAAAATTTATTGATCTTGTATGTGTGTGCCTTGTTGAACCGTCTTATTAGTTCCTGCTAGTTTATCTGTGGGTTCTTTTGGGTCTCCTAGATAAATGAGCATATTAAGTGTAAATAATGTGTTCTTTGGATAAAGTTTATTTTCTTGCATCTCTATGTATAGAAGCAATATGTTGAATTGATTTAAATATTTAAATATTACATACCTGTTATCACAATCTAACATTCTTTATCTTATTTTCTTTCAATCAATATTATGTTTTCAAGATTTATCCACGTGAATCCATATAGATCTAGGTCTTTGATTTTTGACTGTTTGATATTATTTGATCACATGCATATAGCATCATTTATTTTCCATTCAAGCATTATTGGACAATTGGATTGTTTCCCTCCCTTCTCTAGAACAAACAACATTTCCTAGAATATCCCTGAAGATGTCTGACAGTCGAGAAGGGCCAGGCTGCCCGAAGGACTGCTACTTGCTTTTTGCCACGTTCCAACAGGCCGTCTCCAGCCAGCAATTTGAAGCACAGCTGAAATGAGAACTGCCCCAAATGTGAAGATCTTAGGAGCTTCCTAGAAGGTGGGAGGTTAATGATAGGCATCCTGCTGGGATCCCAGGGGAGTCTGAGCTGGCCTGAAGCTCATCTTCCTCCTCCACCTCTCAAGAGAAATGTGGAGGAAAGAAGACTTCAAAAACTGTGAGCAGGCAGAGGGAGAGATATTGGGGGCCGAAGCTGTAACTGAGGTCTTGGAGTGGGCTCTGAGGACACAGAGCCTCTAGAGAGCCAGGCTCTGCCTTCTGAGAACTTCTCCCCTAAGGCTGCTCATAATTCACGTGATACCAGCCATATAGATCCGACTTGGCCCACACTGTCACAGAAAGCCTTATCAGAATCTCTTCTTCTTCATACACTCTTGTGTCTGTTACTTGGTTATTGCCTTTGGTGCTCCACTGATGTGAACCACAGTCTCTCGGGGATGGAGGACACTAGTGATCCATCTTGCTCTGTGGCCTCAGTCCACAGCTTGAGGGTAAGTGAAGAGGCCAAATGAAGGTCAAGAAGGAACGATGGAGTTTGAAGAGAAGACCTGAGTTAAGGGTGTCTTCTCAAGTCTTGATGACTGAAATGTAGCTCCAGTACCTGAAGTCCTGCTTGTTCTCAAGGCTGACCACGGGGCTGGGTGCACTCAGTGAAGGAACCATATACACTTAGTATTTCCTTGCTTGCTCACACTTGCCCTACTCTGATACACCCTCTGCAAGACTGATCTTCCCCTGAAACAACTTTCCACCTGCTACTGTCATCTCAGGAACATTTGCTTCCCCTTCCTAGTGCTCCCCTAGAATGCCATTGCAGCCAATTCATAATTTGATAATCATGCTGCTTAGCATATTCTCAGCAACTTCTGATAAATTTTATTCACTTTATTCCATAGTCTTCACCCATCAATAATCTTCCTTAACTTCCTAGCTGCAGGTTAACCCATTCGGAATCATTTCTTTTTCTTTCTCTTCTTTGGCAAATCCTTTCTATCTTTTAAGGTCTTTTTCTTGTCTCTCTACCATCCTGCCTTCCTGAACTTCTTTTCTTTCGTTTAAGTAACTTTTCAATCTCCTTCCCCAATTTCCTCATACACATTGAGAGTTTATTCCTCACACGTTAGACAGCGGTTTATGAATGGCCAGGCATAATGGACTCAGAATGAGTTGGCACCCCCGAGGTACCTGTCTTGCTGGGGAGCCACAGGTGAAGGGCTGTCTGCTGGACATATGTTTGCATGGAGTCAGGCTGAGTGGCCTCAGGGTGTTTACTCTGCCCTTGTGTGTGTTTCTCGCTAGTTGGTTTCCTCGCCAGCCACCTGTGACCTCCCTCCATCCAGCCCAGGGAATCCTTCTCATCACAGGGGTAGGATGTTTGTCTCGTTTTCCATCACATCCTTTCCCCAAAGTTTGGTTGTGAGTTGTTCCCATTCCAAAGACCTTTCCTCTTTGAAGAGAAAAGAGAAAATCTTTTCTCTCCTTTCCTCTCACTTCACTTCTGCTCTATTATCTCCTCCGTCCAGAATGGCCCACTGACTCACATGGGTGTAGATCCGAAGATGGCAAGAACTGCCAGCAATTCTGAGATAATAATATGGATGGATCAGGAAAACTTGAAAACCTTTATCCCGCCACATTAAAAAAATTTGCACTTCCAGTGTATTCAGAGTCTCAGTGTAGAAACACAAATGATAGAGAAATTGAATGACACTCAAGTTTTTCTTTCCTCCTTTCCTGATTTATTCTAATCCTCCATGCTAACATGATGAACTATTTGTTAGGTAAAGTTTCAGACATTTTCTACCCATGCACACTTTTCTTCTTTTCACATAAGAGTGTGAACTAGGTCACTTTCAACATGCTGTGATTCTGTGATTCACTGTCTCCCACCGTGTCATCCACTGATAAAGTCATCTGTTTCACGGAGAACTATTTCCAATAGCTAATAGCCAATGTCTGTGGAGTGCTTACTCTGTGTCGGTTTCTTGTAACTACCTTACAGATCATTTGTACAACGTACCCATGGACCAGGTACAATTATGACCCCCAAGTGACAGATAAGTGCAGATAAGTACAAATAAATACAGAGGCCAAGTGACTTGCCCAAGACACTGGAGCAAATCAAAATCCATGCCTCTGTAATCATTTTGCTCTATTGCCTCTGTCTGGGAGGCTTGATGATTTGGCAACTAAAACCTTAAATAGCATGTTCCATTTTTATACCTGTGACACAAGCGTGGGGCTGTGATATGGGGTAACTAACCTGACTACTTTTGAAAACCCTTATGCACCTGGATGAAAGTAAGCCAGGGACTGCAAGCTATAGATTTAAGGTTTCCTACCAACTTTTAAAAATAGCTTCTTGAATGCAATTTACGTAGTGTCAAGTCTAGGATGTAGTCCAAATAGTAACAGAAAAATGGAGATATGTAGAAAAATACTTAAAGTTGACAAGTATTGGGAGTGTAGTATTTTGGGGGCCAGTGTGTAGACCACAGGAAAACTTGCTGTTTCCATCCCAAAGGGAAGAGCCCTACGTTGCAACTGCCAAGGTCCCTGGGGCAGCAAGTGTGCTCACTGCTTAGTAAAGAAGCATCCTCAGTTTGATAGAATCATATGGGAGCCTTACATTTGGTTAGCAGTTCTACATTCTTGATGTAATAATATTTTCAGGGTGTGGGAGGGTATCAAGCTCTGAAAATACCCTTGGAGAGATTTGCTTATTAAGTTTGGCTTTTTCAATCTCCCTACTACTTCTTGACTAAACACCAGGCGGTTTCCTTCACTTTTCAGAACCATGTTGTTTTTCCCTTGTCTAATGAACTTTGAAATACTTTTGGATGAGCTATTAAGTTTGGGAGAAAATAAACATCTCTTTAAAATAAGGAAGATAATAACAATGACAAGTAGAAAAAGCTCTAAAACAGAGAATATCCTCCATTCTAGCCAATGACTGGGAGTGGAAGGTACGTGCTCGCTGTCCAGGACGTAGAAATAAAAGCTGAGGAGGCGCTGAGGCGTCTCCTGGATCTCTATGAGCCTCCATCATTTCTGAAGGGTAGGGTTGACAGATAAAATATAGGCTGTTTAGATAAATATGAATGTCAGAAAAACAAGTATATTTTTAAGATAAGTATGCCCCAAATAGTTCATAGGATCTACTTATACTAAAAATAATGACTTATTATTCATGTGAAGTTCAAGTTTAACTGGGTATCCTGTACTTTTATTTACTAAATCTGACAGCCCTACTGATGATCCACAATGGAGGCAGTTGAGGAGCGGTACATGCTGGCTCTCGGACAGTCAGAAATGGCTTCAGCAGATCCAGGTACAGTATGAAATTCTTTTTGGATGTAGCTCAGAAGCCATGGCCAGCCCTTGACTGCAAGTACTGCCTCGGGTTTCCCTGAGGTGGGGTAAACCGTCCTCTTAATGGCCTTTTGGTAAGTCTGGAAGACCATATCCAAGGGGAGCCCCAAAGTCAGTTTCATCCTCACAACCATGTTTCCAATTCCTGGAATTGGCTGCATGTGACTCACAAGAGCTGAGGAGGTTTGTGGAAATTGGGAGTGTCATAGCTTGAACCCTTTGTAGGTAAAGTTTTGCTGTTGTGAGAGTTTTAACAGGAGCAATGTGAAAGACTCCAGGTCCCCAGGTAGATAGAAATAATCCTGTTCTACCTGTGTGTATGTGACAAGTCTCTAATAGTTCAGAGAGCAAGTATCTGGTCTTAGAAAGACTGATCCAAGCTTGGATGTTTCTGGCGACAAGGCAAGGTCCTGAGTTTCAAGTTCAACTTTTATGGTTGAGGAGACAATAAGGTGGTCAGAAGGGAAATCATGGAGGAGACCTTGGCTTCATCCATTGTGCAGGCTTGTATATGTGGTTCTATGTAGATTGTGTTTCAAAGGTGGAGCTTGTTTACAACTATGAACATTCTCCGATGTGCTTTTTGGACCTTCATTCCCAGAGCGAGAGCAGTGCCGAGGCTCTAGAAATGCCATGGATATTCTGAGCTGTCAGTGGCATTTCCCAGGTACTGTTCCCCTGGTGCCGCTCCTTGAAATGTCCAAAGGGATTATCATCTGTCTTGTGGCGGGTCCTAGCATTGTGAAATGAAGCTGCTGCACCTGGCTCAGAGGATTTCGGATGCGGTGGGAGGAGTAGTAGTACTACGACTATAAATTGTATCACAGCATATATATTCCATCTTGAGAGTGGGGTTGGGGGGTTATGAAGGGGGGCTTTTATTGTACTTTTATACATTGTACCCTTGAAACTAATTCAATTTTTTTAAATTAATTAATTTATTTTGGGCTGCATTGGGTCTTTGTTGCTGCTAGCGGGTGTTCTCTAGTTGCAGTGCGCCGGGGCTCCTCTTGGCTGTGGTGCACGGGCTTCTCATTGCAGTGGCTTCTCTTGTTGCGGAGCATGGGCTCTAGGCACGCAGGCTTCCGTAGTCGTGGCACGTAGGCTCGGTTGATGTGGCACACGGGCTCTAGAGCGCAGGCTCAGTAGTTGTGGCGCGCGGGCTTAGTAACTCCGTGGCACGTGGGATCTTCCCAGACCAGGGCTCGAACCCATGTCCCCTGCATTCGCAGGCATATTCTTAACTACCGCTCCAGCAGGGAAGCCCAATAATTCAGTTTTTTATAAAGAGAAGTTTCCTAATATTATTCCAAAATTTTAAAAATATGTAGTTGGATAACACTATGAAAAATTAACTGATATATTCTTTTATTATTTCTCTTTGCTCCCTGGATTTTTTTTCCTCATCCAGTCAGCTAGGCACTGTGAGCTCACTGCATTAGGACGGTAAAGACTCAGCAGAAATGAGGGAGAAAAAAAGAAAATTCTCAGCTTTGGAATGTTCACAACGGAGGCCACAGTAAAACAGGTGAGAATTCTGTGAACAAAAAATAAATGTCGTCTCAAATGCAAAAAAGTATTCTCTGCACTGGGAGGCAGGAGAGGGAGGGAGGGAAGGACTGAAGGAGAGAGATCAGTGTGGCCAGGGACATGGAAACTGTGCTTGAGGACGATAGGCCCAGGAAGAGAATCAGAATCTGGAGAAGGTTCAGCCTGCACGTGATCATTGCCTCCAGCCAGCACCCTCATCTCAGACGTTGGGAAATTCAGAGAGAGAGTGGGAGTACGTCAGGAGGGCCACGCGCAGAGTCTGTGTGGCAGGGGTTGTGGCCGTTCCCTATTTGTGAGGAGTCCCCAGCAATTTGCAGGCCTCTTCGGGAAAATGCTGGCGGACGTCTCTAGTGCTTATGTGAAAGCTTGTTCACAAACCTTGAAAGATACAGATGTAGCTGACAGATAGATGCATAGATAGAAAAATGTCATTAAATCAAAGCTCCAGGAAAGGTTTGGAAAATGCCCTTTATTGCATAGGACGCTTCTATTGTCATATGATGTTAGACTGAGTGCCGGTCCCTTCATCCTCCTTCAGACCATGGCATTCTGTCTGCTACTCTCCCGAGGGTCCTTTCTTCTCCCTGGAAGGGATAAAGCAAATGAGGTAGAACAGGAAGAGACAAGAAGCACTCCAAGCTCTGCTGGTCAGGGTTACCCTCCAGCATTGCCTTAATGCTCAGAGCCACACACACCACAGTGAGCTTGGCTCCAGATCAACTACCACGCCACGAAGGTTCTGGAACATTTCCATATCTCGGGGGACCTCATTTCCACGTGACTCTCTTTCCTATTCCCCTTTGTCACAGAAGGCTAGGTCCAGTGGTCAGGGTGAGATCTCGGCTCAGGCCCAAGGCTCTCAGACCTCAAAGTTCTGGTCCTGCAAGGGCCCCTGTCCTCTCTTGAGACCACTCCTGGCTCTCTCTGCCGAGAAGGAGCTGCTGGCAGTACGTCCTCTAAGAGTTGAGGTCCATCGTGCAGACCCTGAGAAAACTCCTAGGAAAAGGCTCCACCTTCTTGTTTACGTCAACAGAGGTCAATGCCTTTGTTAGTGCTGGGTGTGTCCCATTTGATGCAACTGCAGAGCCATTAGGTCAACCAGCACATGTGTGCGGCCCCTTCCCTTAGACTCCTCTGGGCCCTCGTGACATAGGCTCAGAAGACTGCCAGCCTCAAGCCTTACCTCTTCCAAGGGACGGCCACACCGTCTTCCAGGATCTTCTGTCCCATGAATCTCAGTTGCTGTTTGGAACTCAAAGGAGAGAAAAGACCCTGCCTGCGGGGTCTCTTTGGGCTGGGGCCTTCCCCCGTGGGCTGCTCTCCCTCATTCTCCTTTTCTTCTTGCTTCTCTTCATCCTCCTCCTCCTCCTCCTCCTCAGGGGTGCTCTCGGATTCCACATTGCCCATCCACTGGGCCATGTTGAGATGAAAGACACGGCAGCTGAAGCCCTGCAGGACGCCGAACTTCACGTGCTGCTGGAGGATCTCCAAGGTGGGGAAGACCCGGCAGCAAGCCATGCACCTGAAGCTAGTCTCCATGGTCAGCATCCAGTCCGCTGTCTTGGCGCTGGGTCTCTCCTCGACAGCAGGTGGCCCTGATGGGCTGCCTGGCTCTGCCCTTTCCTCATACTCTTTCTCCTCCCCAGTGGGCTCACTGTCAGACAGGAGGCTTTTGGTGGACACATCAGAAGAGGGGTCAGTGGCTACTGCGCACACATCCTCAGGAAGGGTCACTTCTTCTATCGTCAGCTGCTTTTCAGGCAACCCCAAGGGTTTCTTTGTCTTCCAGGAGACAGCGACACCCTTGTTCACTTGTACCTGCATGTAGTATATTTTCATGCCCCTTTCCTCTTTGTCTGGGTGCAGATAGTTCTTACAGGGTGAAGAGGGTGAGGAGGAGACACAGTGTGATGGGGAAGCGGTCTCTCCTTCTTCCTGATCCTGGGCTAGGGGTGGTCTAGCCTGGGCAGTGTCTCGATGAAATCTCCGGATTCCTGAAAGAGGAAATGAAAATCATAATAACATGCATGGGCCATGCCGGAAGCTGAGGGAGCAGGTGTGGTAGACGAGAGAGGGACATTGGCACGACATAGCTATGTCGTGAGCTTGGTGTCTGTTGGCCGTAGGACGGAGTGGTGTATCGGGTGTCATCTGTGGGCTTTTAATGTGCGTGGGGGGGGATACTGGAGCGGTGTCTATATACAGGGGTGTGGAGTATGGTGGTGAGGGCTGTAGTATGTGAGGGATGCGGCTGGATGCGTGTACGACGAGGAGTGTGAGTTTGGGAATATCGGTGGTGCATTCCTTGTGGAATGGGGCTGTGGTGCAGGAGAGTACTGTGGAGCACGTGCTTGGGGTTGATGTGCACTGAGAAGGGCTGTGCCTGGAGGGCACGTGTATGTGTGAGCTGTGTACACCTGAGCTGGATGGTCCTGCTCTCAGGCTGGAGGTGTATAATGAAGATCTCTGTCCTTCTAAGGAAGCAAAGGCAAAGACAAAGCCTACATTTTCCTCTGAAGATGCTTAATCTGGTCCCTCTTCCCTCCACCTCAAGCCCAGACCTTTCCGGCCCCTGCTCCTTGACTTCCCCACCATGGTAGTAGCAGTATTCACACACACACTCCCAGACTCAGCTGGCATCCATGCCCTCGGAACAGCTCAGGCATCCTGCCCAGGCTCCTCCACAGAGCCCTCATCACCTCTGATGACCCTGGATTTCCTCTCAGCCTCCCTGGGATCTGTGTGCCTCCTGCCTCACAGCCAAGCACCCCCTCACCTGAGGAGCCCCGCGCCCTTACCAGCGTAGCTGAGCTTGCGCAGAGTAGAAGTACAGAAGAAGTATTTAGAGGCAGAGGAGACCTCCCCTGCCCCTGGGCTACAGCCTTGGGCCACCACAGTGGATCCAAGCCGAGGGGGATCCTCTTGTGACTTCGAGATTCCTGAGGGAGGAATGAAAGGCTCAGGGTGGGTTCATCAGTCCTCTGCCCACAGATATTTACTGAGTGTGTGACACGTGTCAGGTGCAGTGAATACACACAGTTGAGAGTGTGGTTCCCAGTGGATCCTCCAGGATTTAATTCCAATCAATACTTATTCTCTCACTGTCTAGTTGGTAATGTAGGCCTCAGTGGTGACTGTGAGTGTGTGGGAAGAGTGAGTGATGTGTATCAGTTAAGTCTGTGGTAAGTGTGGGGTTGGCATGGGGAGCACAGTGCAGACGTGTCTATCTGTGTCTGTGGCCTTTGTGTGCATGGTTTCTGTTCACAAGTCAGGAATTCTGGGACATGTAACTTTTCCTCATTACATGGTGTGGCTTGTATTTATGGTGCGTGTTCATTCATTCATTCACCAAGATTCAGTAAGCACCTACTCCTGTGTATCCGGCACTCTTGCATTGTTGTAGTCTTTGGTAAAGCTGCACATTCTAGTAGGGGAAGACACACACTAAACAAAACTACAATAAATATATAATACATCAGCTGGTGGTAAGTATATAAGGGTTGCCAGACTTAGCGAACAAGAATACAAGGCACCCAGTTAAATTTCAGTTTCAGATAAACCCAGAATAATTTTTTAGTGTAAGTATTCCCATGCAGTATTTGGCCTGACTTAGTTTTAGTGTAAGTAGGGCCCATACAATATGTGGGACATACGGATACTGAAAAATTACTTGTTGTTTATCTGGAATTCAAATTGAACTGGATAGCCCATATTTTCTCTGGCAATCCTGACATGGGTTACTGAGACTGTGGTTTCCTGTGGTTTGTACAAAGCGGGTCTGGCATTACTCAAGAATGTGTTATAAGGGTGGTGTGTATGACACGTGACTGGTTCTTACAGAGGTATTTAGAGATGGCTGAAGTTAGCTGTGTTTGTGCAAGAGTTGAGGAAATACATGTATATATAGTGTGTGTGTGTGTGTGTGTCCTATATATATAGTGTGTGTGTCTATATACATATCTCATCTCCAGCGTTTGGTGTTGGAGGAGAGGATTGTGATACAGGTGGGTTGTATGAGAACATAGTATAGGAGGGATGCGTGTATATACCTCCATGTGCTGTGTGTGGTTTAATAAGGAAGTTATATGTGGGGTGTGTGATATTTTTGCTGTATCAGAGTGTACATGGGTGTATGAGTTACTGTCTCATAAAACACCCCTAACAAGAATTCTGTATACACTCCTAGGTACGCCGAGTGTCAGCCAGCTCCAGGCAGGGTGACAAGAACTTTACCACACAGATGTTATATCTGGTAAGCACTCTACCTCCATTCATCTCGCTCTTCTCTGCACTACCACACACACACACGCACACACACACACACACACACACACTCACTCTCTCACACACACACACACAGGAACATAGAGCAAAATATTCTGAATGGTCAGGGGCAGTCATTGCCTTCCCCAGCCTGTCCCAGCCACTGCCTGGAAATCTGCCTGCTGTCTAGAGCTCCATTCCCAGGGCCCATCCTACAGTCTCCAGGGCCCTGGGCCTGGTAGGAGCTACTGGGCTCTAATCTGGGGCAGAGGCCTCTAGCTGGAGCTCTGGGGTGACCACCCCTCTCCCAGGGCAAGCTACTCGCCTACATTTAATGCACGCAGGCACCACGTGGCCCGTGGCTCTCAGAGCTCCCCGCAGGACCCTGAGGCCATTTCTCACCCCTGCTCACGCGGTCTCAGTCTCTGGAAAACCCTTCCCTTCCCTTGATCTCCTTTGGGAAATTCTTCCCGTTGAAGGAATAAATCCTCCTTGCTTTCAATATGACACCATCCCTAGACAAACAATCTTCTTTCAAAGTGCATTCCACTTGTCAAGATATTTTTCAACAGGGCCTTCAACTCATGGGGCTTCTCTTTCCACTTTGGTAAAAGAGGCCAAGCAACTCATGGGTCTCTCTCAGCATCCTTGCATCCTTCACATCCCCCACCTCATGACCCCAGGGAAAGATCCAAGAGAATAAGAGAGAAATCGGGGTCTGAGAAAAGCTGCACCTCTAGGTCTGTGCAAGCAGGATGCAGCCTGCTGTGAGTCCGACAAAGCTCCAGGCCCGGCTGCCCCAGGAGAGAGTCCTCAGACCAGCGGAGCTGACCTCCCATCTCCCAGGGGGCATCTGGCCATTCTGTGCCGTCTCACACCACAGGGACCCTCTGGATAGATACGGCAGCATCAGTGAGACAAGGTCTCTCGCTCCCTGCTTCACAGGTGACACGTTCTCAGTCCCCCGCTTCCTGGAGAAGCTTCAGTTTGGCAGAAACCCATGTGCCCCAGACAAGTTGCCCCCCACATACCTCCACCGTTCTCGGCAGTTTCCTGGGACTCTTCATTTTCCAGATGTTTCCTCTTTTGTCGCCGTTCCATCGTACCAACTAGAAGTCTCCCTTAGAAGATGCCTCAAGAGATGTCCAACTCCTCCTCTTCCCTACAGGTTGGCCCTTCTTGGCTCTTGGGCAATCCGTTGAAATGATTCAATACAAATAAAAATGGTCAAGTCTCCTAAATGGCTGAAAAACTTGTACCACTTAGTGAACCAGCAGTACTGCCTAGTGCTCACCAGGGCTGTTATGTTTGCAAGGTTGCCAGGCGCACAGTGGAATTCTGTGACCTCAGTGATGACATCAGAGCATTCGGTGGACCTAGGTTGAGCACAGTGTCTGCAGTAGCACACGCCCCATTTTCAAGAACAATTCCTTTTTCCCAGCCGAAGCTTTCCCGTGAAATAGAAAGGTTCATACCATATCTATTATAAATTGTATCATACCATGTCTATTATAAAATTCACATTTTGATTGGAGATCTTTTTTTTTTTTTTTTTTTTACTTTATAACAAATTTAATCAGTTATACATATACATATGTTTCCATATCCCCTCCCTTTTGCGTCTCCCTCCCATCCTCCCTATCCCACCCCTCCAGGCGGTCACAAAGCACCGAGGTGATCTCCCTGAGCTATGCGGCTGCTTCCCACTAGCTATCTACCTTACGTTTGGTAGTGTATATATGTCCATGCCGCTCTTTCACTTTGTCACAGCTTACCCTTCCCCCTCCACATATCCTCAAGTCCATTCTCTAGTAGGTCTGTGTCTTTATTCCTGTCTTAACCCTATGTTCTTCATGACATTTTTTTTTTCTTAAATTCCATATATATGTGTTAGCATACAGTATTTGTCTTTCTCTTTCTGACTTACTTCACTCTGTATGACACACTCTAGGTCTATCCACCTCATTACAAATAGCTCAATTTCATTTCTTTTTATGGCTGAGTAATATTCCATTGTATATATGTGCCACATCTTCTTTATCCATTCATCCGATGATGGACACTTAGGTTGTTTCCATCTCCGGGCTATTGTAAATAGGGCTGCTATGAACATTTTGGTACATGTCTCTTTTTGAATTATGGTTTTCTCAGGGTATATGCCTAGTAGTGGGATTGCTGGGTCATATGGTAGTTCTATTTGTAGTTTTTTAAGGAACCTCCATACCGTTCTCCACAGTGGTTGTACCAATTCACATTCCCACCAGCAGTGCAAGAGTGTTCCCTTTTTTCCACACCCTCTCCAGCATTTATTGTTTCTAGATTTTTTGATGATGGCCATTCTGACTGGTGTGAGATGATATCTCATTGTAGTTTTGATTTGCATTTCTCTAATGAGTAAAGATGTTGAGCATCCTTTCATGTGTTTGTTGGCACTCTGTATATCTTCTGTGGAGAAATGTCTATTTAGGTCTTCTGCCCATTTTTGGATTGGGTTGTTTGTTTTTTTCTTATTGAGCTGCATGAGCTGCTTATAAATTTTGGAGATTAATCCTTTGTCAGTTGCTTCATTTGCAAATATTTTCTCCCATTCTGAGGGTTGTCTTTTGGTCTTGTTTATGGTTTCCTTTGCTGTGCAAAAGCTTTTAAGTTTCATTAGGTCCCATGTGTTTATTTTTGTCTTTATTTCCATTTCTCTAGGAGGTGGGTCAAAAAGGATCTTGCTGTGATTTATGTCATAGAGTGTCCTGCCTATGTTTTCCTCTAAGAGTTTGATAGTGTCTGGCCTTACATTTAGGTCTTTAATCCATTTTGAGCTTATTTTTGTGTATGGTGTTAGGGAGTGATCTAATCTCATACTTTTACATGTCCCTATCCAGTTTTCCCAGCACCACTTATTGAAGAGACTGTCCTTTCTCCACTGTACATTCCTGCCTCCTTTATCAAAGATAAGGTGACCATATGTCCGTGGGTTTAACTCTGGGCTTTCTATCCTGTTCCATTGATCTATCTTTCTGTTTTTGTGCCAGTACCATACTGTCTTGATTACTGTAGCCTTGTAGTATAGTCTGAAGTCAGGGAGCCTGATTCCTCCAGCTCCATTTTTCGTTCTCAAGATTGCTTTGGCTATTCGGGGTCTTTTGTGTTTCCATACAAATTGTGAAATTTTTTGTTCTAGTTCTGTGAAAAATGCCAGTGGTAGTTTGATAGGGATTGCATTGAATCTGTAGATTGCTTTGGGTAGTAGAGTCATTTTCACAATGTTGATTCTTCCAATCCAAGAACATGGTACATCTCTCCATCTATTTGTATCATCTTTAATTTCTTTCATCAGTGTCTTATACTTTTCTGCATACAGGTCTTTTGTCTTGATTGGAGATCTTTTAATGTCTTTTCTAGAGAGATTTAATATGAATATTTTAAATGGTCTCCAGTTTCCCTGTGGATTATTGACATTTTAAACTCTGCACTTCAATTTTCCCTCAATACGTGTAATTTTGTCACGGCTCTTTCTGTACTTAAAGATGAGGAACTATATAATTGATTTCTTCATTTTTTCCCCATCTCTTTCCAAGGTACTGCATTTGATTGTGTCTTGCGACTGAGTGAAAAATGCTAGTCCTTGAGTCAGGACATTGGGCCCTTTAGCAAGTAACTCAACCTATCTGGGCTTCAGCTTCTGTATGTGCGATCAAGAGGCTTGGACTAGCTGACTTTTCAAATGCTGTGTTTCTTTGATTCACTCTCACTTACTGATCTGCTCCGTAAGAAGAGGGTCTGTTCTCATAAAGTAACAACAGTCTTTTCCTAACCTTGGGTTGGGCGGAGTTTATCTGTTCGTACTCAGTTTGTTAGTTATATTGCCTTCTACGTATGCTTAGCTCTAAATAATTTATATGGCTCTTGTGACTATTTTTAGATCTTCTTTTTTTCTTATTTTCTTTTACAGTTTCTAATTTGTTATCGCCAGTGTAGAGGAGCCTGATTGACTTCTAAAATTTATTGATCTTGTATGTGTGTGCCTTGTTGAACCGTCTTATTAGTTCCTGCTAGTTTATCTGTGGGTTCTTTTGGGTCTCCTAGATAAATGAGCATATTAAATGTAAATAATGTGTTCTTTGGATAAAGTTTATTTTCTTGCATCTCTATGTATAGAAGCAATATGTTGAATTGATTTAAATATTTAAATATTACATACCTGTTATCACAATCTAACATTCTTTATCTTATTTTCTTTCAATCAATATTATGTTTTCAAGATTTATCCACGTGAATCCATATAGATCTAGGTCTTTGATTTTTGACTGTTTGATATTATTTGATCACATGCATATAGCATCATTTATTTTCCATTCAAGCATTATTGGACAATTGGATTGTTTCCCTCCCTTCTCTAGAACAAACAACATTTCCTAGAATATCCCTGAAGATGTCTGACAGTCGAGAAGGGCCAGGCTGCCCGAAGGACTGCTACTTGCTTTTTGCCACGTTCCAACAGGCCGTCTCCAGCCAGCAATTTGAAGCACAGCTGAAATGAGAACTGCCCCAAATGTGAAGATCTTAGGAGCTTCCTAGAAGGTGGGAGGTTAATGATAGGCATCCTGCTGGGATCCCAGGGGAGTCTGAGCTGGCCTGAAGCTCATCTTCCTCCTCCACCTCTCAAGAGAAATGTGGAGGAAAGAAGACTTCAAAAACTGTGAGCAGGCAGAGGGAGAGATATTGGGGGCCGAAGCTGTAACTGAGGTCTTGGAGTGGGCTCTGAGGACACAGAGCCTCTAGAGAGCCAGGCTCTGCCTTCTGAGAACTTCTCCCCTAAGGCTGCTCATAATTCACGTGATACCAGCCATATAGATCCGACTTGGCCCACACTGTCACAGAAAGCCTTATCAGAATCTCTTCTTCTTCATACACTCTTGTGTCTGTTACTTGGTTATTGCCTTTGGTGCTCCACTGATGTGAACCACAGTCTCTCGGGGATGGAGGACACTAGTGATCCATCTTGCTCTGTGGCCTCAGTCCACAGCTTGAGGGTAAGTGAAGAGGCCAAATGAAGGTCAAGAAGGAACGATGGAGTTTGAAGAGAAGACCTGAGTTAAGGGTGTCTTCTCAAGTCTTGATGACTGAAATGTAGCTCCAGTACCTGAAGTGCTGCTTGTTCTCAAGGCTGACCACGGGGCTGGGTGCACTCAGTGAAGGAACCATATACACTTAGTATTTCCTTGCTTGCTCACACTTGCCCTACTCTGATACACCCTCTGCAAGACTGATCTTCCCCTGAAACAACTTTCCACCTGCTACTGTCATCTCAGGAACATTTGCTTCCCCTTCCTAGTGCTCCCCTAGAATGCCATTGCAGCCAATTCATAATTTGATAATCATGCTGCTTAGCATATTCTCAGCAACTTCTGATAAATTTTATTCACTTTATTCCATAGTCTTCACCCATCAATAATCTTCCTTAACTTCCTAGCTGCAGGTTAACCCATTCGGAATCATTTCTTTTTCTTTCTCTTCTTTGGCAAATCCTTTCTATCTTTTAAGGTCTTTTTCTTGTCTCTCTACCATCCTGCCTTCCTGAACTTCTTTTCTTTCGTTTAAGTAACTTTTCAATCTCCTTCCCCAATTTCCTCATACACATTGAGAGTTTATTCCTCACACGTTAGACAGCGGTTTATGAATGGCCAGGCATAATGGACTCAGAATGAGTTGGCACCCCCGAGGTACCTGTCTTGCTGGGGAGCCACAGGTGAAGGGCTGTCTGCTGGACATATGTTTGCATGGAGTCAGGCTGAGTGGCCTCAGGGTGTTTACTCTGCCCTTGTGTGTGTTTCTCGCTAGTTGGTTTCCTCGCCAGCCACCTGTGACCTCCCTCCATCCAGCCCAGGGAATCCTTCTCATCACAGGGGTAGGATGTTTGTCTCGTTTTCCATCACATCCTTTCCCCAAAGTTTGGTTGTGAGTTGTTCCCATTCCAAAGACCTTTCCTCTTTGAAGAGAAAAGAGAAAATCTTTTCTCTCCTTTCCTCTCACTTCACTTCTGCTCTATTATCTCCTCCGTCCAGAATGGCCCACTGACTCACATGGGTGTAGATCCGAAGATGGCAAGAACTGCCAGCAATTCTGAGATAATAATATGGATGGATCAGGAAACCTTGAAAACCTTTATCCCGCCACATTAAAAAAATTTGCACTTCCAGTGTATTCAGAGTCTCAGTGTAGAAACACAAATGATAGAGAAATTGAATGACACTCAAGTTTTTCTTTCCTCCTTTCCTGATTTATTCTAATCCTCCATGCTAACATGATGAACTATTTGTTAGGTAAAGTTTCAGACATTTTCTACCCATGCACACTTTTCTTCTTTTCACATAAGAGTGTGAACTAGGTCACTTTCAACATGCTGTGATTCTGTGATTCACTGTCTCCCACCGTGTCATCCACTGATAAAGTCATCTGTTTCACGGAGAACTATTTCCAATAGCTAATAGCCAATGTCTGTGGAGTGCTTACTCTGTGTCGGTTTCTTGTAACTACCTTACAGATCATTTGTACAACGTACCCATGGACCAGGTACAATTATGACCCCCAAGTGACAGATAAGTGCAGATAAGTACAAATAAATACAGAGGCCAAGTGACTTGCCCAAGACACTGGAGCAAATCAAAATCTATGCCTCTGTAATCATTTTGCTCTATTGCCTCTGTCTGGGAGGCTTGATGATTTGGCAACTAAAACCTTAAATAGCATGTTCCATTTTTATACCTGTGACACAAGCGTGGGGCTGTGATATGGGGTAACTAACCTGACTACTTTTGAAAACCCTTATGCACCTGGATGAAAGTAAGCCAGGGACTGCAAGCTATAGATTTAAGGTTTCCTACCAACTTTTAAAAATAGCTTCTTGAATGCAATTTACGTAGTGTCAAGTCTAGGATGTAGTCCAAATAGTAACAGAAAAATGGAGATATGTAGAAAAATACTTAAAGTTGACAAGTATTGGGAGTGTAGTATTTTGGGGGCCAGTGTGTAGACCACAGGAAAACTTGCTGTTTCCATCCCAAAGGGAAGAGCCCTACGTTGCAACTGCCAAGGTCCCTGGGGCAGCAAGTGTGCTCACTGCTTAGTAAAGAAGCATCCTCAGTTTGATAGAATCATATGGGAGCCTTACATTTGGTTAGCAGTTCTACATTCTTGATGTAATAATATTTTCAGGGTGTGGGAGGGTATCAAGCTCTGAAAATACCCTTGGAGAGATTTGCTTATTAAGTTTGGCTTTTTCAATCTCCCTACTACTTCTTGACTAAACACCAGGCGGTTTCCTTCACTTTTCAGAACCATGTTGTTTTTCCCTTGTCTAATGAACTTTGAAATACTTTTGGATGAGCTATTAAGTTTGGGAGAAAATAAACATCTCTTTAAAATAAGGAAGATAATAAAAATGACAAGTAGGAAAAGCTCTAAAACAGAGAATATCCTCCATTCTAGCCAATGACTGGGAGTGGAAGGTACGTGCTCGCTGTCCAGGACATAGAAATAAAAGCTGAGGAGGCGCTGAGGCGTCTCCTGGATCTCTATGAGCCTCCATCATTTCTGAAGGGTAGGGTTGACAGATAAAATATAGGCTGTTTAGATAAATATGAATGTCAGAAAAACAACAAGTATATTTTTAAGATAAGTATGCCCCAAATAGTTCATAGGATGTACTTATACTAAAAATAATGACTTATTATTCATGTGAAGTTCAAGTTTAACTGGGTATCCTGTACTTTTATTGACTAAATCTGACAGCCCTACTGATGATCCACAATGGAGGCAGTTGAGGAGCGGTACATGCTGGCTCTCGGACAGTCAGAAATGGCTTCAGCAGATCCAGGTACAGTATGAAATTCTTTTTGGATGTAGCTCAGAAGCCATGGCCAGCCCTTGACTGCAAGTACTGCCTCGGGTTTCCCTGAGGTGGGGTAAACCGTCCTCTGAATGGCCTTTTGGTAAGTCTGGAAGACCATATCCAAGGGGAGCCCCAAAGTCAGTTTCATCCTCACAACCATGTTTCCAATTCCTGGAATTGGCTGCATGTGACTCACAAGAGCTGAGGAGGTTTGTGGAAATTGGGAGTGTCATAGCTTGAACCCTTTGTAGGTAAAGTTTTGCTGTTGTGAGAGTTTTAACAGGAGCAATGTGAAAGACTCCAGGTCCCCAGGTAGATAGAAATAATCCTGTTTTACCTGTGTGTATGTGACAAGTCTCTAATAGTTCAGAGAGCAAGTATCTGGTCTTAGAAAGACTGATCCAAGCTTGGATGTTTCTGGCGACAAGGCAAGGTCCTGAGTTTCAAGTTCACCTTTTATGGTTGAGGAGACAATAAGGTGGTCAGAAGGGAAATCATGGAGGAGACCTTGGCTTCATCCATTGTGCAGGCTTGTATATGTGGTTCTATGTAGATTGTGTTTCAAAGGTGGAGCTTGTTTACAACTATGAACATTCTCCGATGTACTTTTTGGACCTTCATTCCCAGAGCGAGAGCAGTGCCGAGGCTCTAGAAATGCCATGGATATTCTGAGCTGTCAGTGGCATTTCCCAGGTACTGTTCCCCTGGTGCCGCTCCTTGAAATGTCCAAAGGGATTATCATCTGTCTTGTGGCGGGTCCTAGCATTGTGAAATGAAGCTGCTGCACCTGGCTCAGAGGATTTCGGATGCGGTGGGAGGAGTAGTAGTACTACGACTATAAATTGTATCACAGCATATCTATTCCATCTTGAGAGTGGGGTTGGGGGGTTATGAAGGGGGGCTTTTATTGTACTTTTATACATTGTACCCTTGAAACTAATTCAATTTTTTTAAATTAATTAATTTATTTTGGGCTGCATTGGGTCTTTGTTGCTGCTAGCGGGTGTTCTCTAGTTGCAGTGCGCCGGGGCTCCTCTTGGCTGTGGTGCACGGGCTTCTCATTGCAGTGGCTTCTCTTGTTGCGGAGCATGGGCTCTAGGCACGCAGGCTTCCGTAGTCGTGGCACGTGGGCTCTGTTGATGTGGCACACGGGCTCTAGAGCGCAGGCTCAGTAGTTGTGGCGCGCGGGCTTAGTTACTACGTGGCACGTGGGATCTTCCCAGACCAGGGCTCGAACCCATGTTCCCTGCATTCGCAGGCATATTCTTAACTACCGCTCCACCAGGGAAGCCCAATAATTCAGTTTTTTATAAAGAGAAGTTTCCTAATATTATTCCAAAATTTTAAAACTATGTAGTTGGATAACACTATGAAAAATTAACTGATATATTCTTTTATTATTTCTCTTTGCTCCCTGGATTTTTTTTCCTCATCCAGTCAGCTAGGCACTGTGAGCTCACTGCATTAGGAAGGTAAAGACTCAGCAGTAATGAGGGAGAAAAAAAGAAAATTCTCAGCTTTGGAATGTTCACAACGGAGGCCACAGTAAAACAGGTGAGAATTCTGTGAACAAAAAATAAATGTCGTCTCAAATGCAAAAAAGTATTCTCTGCACTGGGAGGCAGGAGAGGGAGGGAGGGAAGGACTGAAGGAGAGAGATCAGTGTGGCCAGGCACATGGAAACTTTGCTTGAGGACGATAGGCCCAGGAAGAGAATCAGAATCTGGAGAAGGTTCAGCCTGCACGTGATCATTGCCTCCAGCCAGCACCCTCATCTCAGACGTTGGGAAATTCAGAGAGAGAGTGGGAGTACGTCAGGAGGGCCACGCGCAGAGTCTGTGTGGCAGGGGTTGTGGCCGTTCCCTATTTGTGAGGAGTCCCCAGCAATTTGCAGGCCTCTTCGGGAAAATGCTGGCGGACGTCTCTAGTGCTTATGTGAAAGCTTGTTCACAAACCTTGAAAGATACAGATGTAGCTGACAGATAGATGCATAGATAGAAAAATGTCATTAAATCAAAGCTCCAGGAAAGGTTTGGAAAATGCCCTTTATTGCATAGGACGCTTCTATTGTCATATGATGTTAGACTGAGTGCCGGTCCCTTCATCCTCCTTCAGACCACGGCATTCTGTCTGCTACTCTCCCGAGGGTCCTTTCTTCTCCCTGGAAGGGATAAAGCAAATGAGGTAGAACAGGAAGAGACAAGAAGCACTCCAAGCTCTGCTGGTCAGGGTTACCCTCCAGCATTGCCTTAATGCTCAGAGCCACACACACCACAGTGAGCTTGGCTCCAGATCAACTACCACGCCACGAAGGTTCTGGAACATTTCCATATCTCGGGGGACCTCATTTCCACGTGACTCTCTTTCCTATTCCCCTTTGTCACAGAAGGCTAGGTCCAGTGGTCAGGGTGAGATCTCGGCTCAGGCCCAAGGCTCTCAGACCTCAAAGTTCTGGTCCTGCAAGGGCCCCTGTCCTCTCTTGAGACCACTCCTGGCTCTCTCTGCCGAGAAGGAGCTGCTGGCAGTACGTCCTCTAAGAGTTGAGGTCCATCGTGCAGACCCTGAGAAAACTCCTAGGAAAAGGCTCCACCTTCTTGTTTACGTCAACAGAGGTCAATGCCTTTGTTAGTGCTGGGTGTGTCCCATTTGATGCAACTGCAGAGCCATTAGGTCAACCAGCACATGTGTGCGGCCCCTTCCCTTAGACTCCTCTGGGCCCTCGTGACATAGGCTCAGAAGACTGCCAGCCTCAAGCCTTACCTCTTCCAAGGGACGGCCACACCGTCTTCCAGGATCTTCTGTCCCATGAATCTCAGTTGCTGTTTGGAACTCAAAGGAGAGAAAAGACCCTGCCTGCGGGGTCTCTTTGGGCTGGGGCCTTCCCCCGTGGGCTGCTCTCCCTCATTCTCCTTTTCTTCTTGCTTCTCTTCATCCTCCTCCTCCTCCTCCTCCTCCTCCTCCTCAGGGGTGCTCTCGGATTCCACATTGCCCATCCACTGGGCCATGTTGAGATGAAAGACACGGCAGCTGAAGCCCTGCAGGACGCCGAACTTCACGTGCTGCTGGAGGATCTCCAAGGTGGGGAAGACCCGGCAGCAAGCCATGCACCTGAAGCTAGTCTCCATGGTCAGCATCCAGTCCGCTGTCTTGGCGCTGGGTCTCTCCTCGACAGCAGGTGGCCCTGATGGGCTGCCTGGCTCTGCCCTTTCCTCATACTCTTTCTCCTCCCCAGTGGGCTCACTGTCAGACAGGAGGCTTTTGGTGGACACATCAGAAGAGGGGTCAGTGGCTACTGCGCACACATCCTCAGGAAGGGTCACTTCTTCTATCGTCAGCTGCTTTTCAGGCAACCCCAAGGGTTTCTTTGTCTTCCAGGAGACAGCGACACCCTTGTTCACTTGTACCTGCATTTAGTATATTTTCATGCCCCTTTCCTCTTTGTCTGGGTGCAGATAGTTCTTACAGGGTGAAGAGGGTGAGGAGGAGACACAGTGTGATGGGGAAGCGGTCTCTCCTTCTTCCTGATCCTGGGCTAGGGGTGGTCTAGGCTGGGCAGTGTCTCGATGAAATCTCCGGATTCCTGAAAAAGGAAATGAAAATCATAATAACATGCATGGGCCATGCCGGAAGCTGAGGGAGCAGGTGTGGTAGACGAGAGAGGGACATTGGCACGACATAGCTATGTCGTGAGCTTGGTGTCTGTTGGCCGTAGGACGGAGTGGTGTATCGGGTGTCATCTGTGGGCTTTTAATGTGCGTGGGGGGGGATACTGGAGCGGTGTCTATATACAGGGGTGTGGAGTATGGTGGTGAGGGCTGTAGTATGTGAGGGATGCGGCTGGATGCGTGTACGACGAGGAGTGTGAGTTTGGGAATATCGGTGGTGCATTCCTTGTGGAATGGGGCTGTGGTGCAGGAGAGTACTGTGGAGCACGTGCTTGGGGTTGATGTGCACTGAGAAGGGCTGTGCCTGGAGGGCACGTGTATGTGTGAGCTGTGTACACCTGAGCTGGATGGTCCTGCTCTCAGGCTGGAGGTGTATAATGCAGATCTCTGTCCTTCTCTGGAAGCAAAGGCAAAGACAAAGCCTACATTTTCCTCTGAAGATGCTTAATCTGGTCCCTCTTCCCTCCACCTCAAGCCCAGACCTTTCCGGCCCCTGCTCCTTGACTTCCCCACCATGGTAGTAGCAGTATTCACACACACACTCCCAGACTCAGCTGGCATCCATGCCCTCGGAACAGCTCAGGCATCCTGCCCAGGCTCCTCCACAGAGCCCTCATCACCTCTGATGACCCTGGATTTCCTCTCAGCCTCCCTGGGATCTGTGTGCCTCCTGCCTCACAGCCAAGCACCCCCTCACCTGAGGAGCCCCGCGCCCTTACCAGCGTAGCTGAGCTTGCGCAGAGTAGAAGTACAGAAGAAGTATTTAGAGGCAGAGGAGACCTCCCCTGCCCCTGAGCTGCAGCCTTGGGCCACCACAGTGGATCCAAGCCGAGGGGGATCCTCTTGTGACTTCGAGATTCCTGAGGGAGGAATGAAAGGCTCAGGGTGGGTTCATCAGTCCTCTGCCCACAGATATTTACTGAGTGTGTGACACGTGTCAGGTGCAGTGAATACACACAGTTGAGAGTGTGGTTCCCAGTGGATCCTCCAGGATTTAATTCCAATCAATACTTATTCTCTCACTGTCTAGTTGGTAATGTAGGCCTCAGTGGTGACTGTGAGTGTGTGGGAAGAGTGAGTGATGTGTATCAGTTAAGTCTGTGGTAAGTGTGGGGTTGGCATGGGGAGCACAGTGCAGACGTGTCTATCTGTGTCTGTGGCCTTTGTGTGCATGGTTTCTGTTCACAAGTCAGGAATTCTGGGACATGTAACTTTTCCTCATTACATGGTGTGGCTTGTATTTATGGTGCGTGTTCATTCATTCATTCACCAAGATTCAGTAAGCAGCTACTCCTGTGTATCCGGCACTCTTGCATTGTTGTAGTCTTTGGTAACGCTGCACATTCTAGTAGGGGAAGACACACACTAAACAAAACTACAATAAATATATAATACATCAGCTGGTGGTAAGTATATAAGGGTTGCCAGACTTAGCGAACAAGAATACAAGGCACCCAGTTAAATTTCAGTTTCAGATAAACCCAGAATAATTTTTTAGTGTAAGTATTCCCATGCAGTATTTGGCCTGACTTAGTTTTAGTGTAAGTAGGGCCCATACAATATGTGGGACATACGGATACTGAAAAATTACTTGTTGTTTATCTGGAATTCAAATTGAACTGGATAGCCCATATTTTCTCTGGCAATCCTGACATGGGTTACTGAGACTGTGGTTTCCTGTGGTTTGTACAAAGCGGGTCTGGCATTACTCAAGAATGTGTTATAAGGGTGGTGTGTATGACACGTGACTGGTTCTTACAGAGGTATTTAGAGATGGCTGAAGTTAGCTGTGTTTGTGCAAGAGTTGAGGAAATACATGTATATATAGTGTGTGTGTGTGTGTGTGTCCTATATATATAGTGTGTGTGTCTATATACATATCTCATCTCCAGCGTTTGGTGTTGGAGGAGAGGATTGTGATACAGGTGGGTTGTATGAGAACGTAGTATAGGAGGGATGCGTGTATATACCTCCATGTGCTGTGTGTGGTTTAATAAGGAAGTTATATGTGGGGTGTGTGATATTTTTGCTGTATCAGAGTGTACATGGGTGTATGAGTTACTGTCTCATAAAACACCCCTAACAAGAATTCTGTATACACTCCTAGGTACGCCGAGTGTCAGCCAGCTCCAGGCAGGGTGACAAGAACTTTACCACACAGATGTTATATCTGGTAAGCACTCTACACCCATTCATCTCGCTCTTCTCTGCACTACCACACACACACACGCACACACACACACACACACACACTCACTCTCTCACACACACACACACAGGAACATAGAGCAAAATATTCTGAATGGTCAGGGGCAGTCATTGCCTTCCCCAGCCTGTCCCAGCCACTGCCTGGAAATCTGCCTGCTGTCTAGAGCTCCATTCCCAGGGCCCATCCTACAGTCTCCAGGGCCCTGGGCCTGGTAGGAGCTACTGGGCTCTAATCTGGGGCAGAGGCCTCTAGCTGGAGCTCTGGGGTGCCCACCCCTCTCCCAGGGCAAGCTACTCGCCTACATTTAATGCACGCAGGCACCACGTGGCCCGTGGCTCTCAGAGCTCCCCGCAGGACCCTGAGGACATTTCTCACCCCCGCTCACGCGGTCTCAGTCTCTGGAAAACCCTTCCCTTCCCTTGATCTCCTTTGGGAAATTCTTCCCGTTGAAGGAATAAATCCTCCTTGCTTTCAATATGACACCATCCCTAGACAAACAATCTTCTTTCAAAGTGCATTCCACTTGTCAAGATATTTTTCAACAGGGCCTTCAACTCATGGGGCTTCTCTTTCCACTTTGGTAAAAGAGGCCAAGCAACTCATGGGTCTCTCTCAGCATCCTTGCATCCTTCACATCCCCCACCTCATGACCCCAGGGAAAGATCCAAGAGAATAAGAGAGAAATCGGGGTCTGAGAAAAGCTGCACCTCTAGGTCTGTGCAAGCAGGATGCAGCCTGCTGTGAGTCCGACAAAGCTCCAGGCCCGGCTGCCCCAGGAGAGAGTCCTCAGACCAGCGGAGCTGACCTCCCATCTCCCAGGGGGCATCTGGCCATTCTGTGCCGTCTCACACCACAGGGACCCTCTGGATAGATACGGCAGCATCAGTGAGACAAGGTCTCTCGCTCCCTGCTTCACAGGTGACACGTTCTCAGTCCCCCGCTTCCTGGAGAAGCTTCAGTTTGGCAGAAACCCATGTGCCCCAGACAAGTTGCCCCCCACATACCTCCACCGTTCTCGGCAGTTTCCTGGGACTCTTCATTTTCCAGATGTTTCCTCTTTTGTCGCCGTTCCATCGTACCAACTAGAAGTCTCCCTTAGAAGATGCCTCAAGAGATGTCCAACTCCTCCTCTTCCCTACAGGTTGGCCCTTCTTGGCTCTTGGGCAATCCGTTGAAATGATTCAATACAAATAAAAATGGTCAAGTCTCCTAAATGGCTGAAAAACTTGTACCACTTAGTGAACCAGCAGTACTGCCTAGTGCTCACCAGGGCTGTTATG
Source organism: Mesoplodon mirus (assembly GCF_964341445.2). Taxonomy (NCBI): domain Eukaryota; kingdom Metazoa; phylum Chordata; class Mammalia; order Artiodactyla; family Ziphiidae; genus Mesoplodon; species Mesoplodon mirus. The sequence goes on from NW_028295290.1 coordinate 91,973, forward strand.
TTTGCAAGGTTGCCAGGCGCACAGTGGAATTCTGTGACCTCAGTGATGACATCAGAGCATTCGGTGGACCTAGGTTGAGCACAGTGTCTGCAGTAGCACACGCCCCATTTTCAAGAACAATTCCTTTTTCCCAGCCGAAGCTTTCCCGTGAAATAGAAAGGTTCATACCATATCTATTATAAATTGTATCATACCATGTCTATTATAAAATTCACATTTTGATTGGAGATCTTTTTTTTTTTTTTTTTTTTTACTTTATAACAAATTTAATCAGTTATACATATACATATGTTTCCATATCCCCTCCCTTTTGCGTCTCCCTCCCATCCTCCCTATCCCACCCCTCCAGGCGGTCACAAAGCACCGAGGTGATCTCCCTGAGCTATGCGGCTGCTTCCCACTAGCTATCTACCTTACGTTTGGTAGTGTATATATGTCCATGCCGCTCTTTCACTTTGTCACAGCTTACCCTTCCCCCTCCACATATCCTCAAGTCCATTCTCTAGTAGGTCTGTGTCTTTATTCCTGTCTTAACCCTATGTTCTTCATGACATTTTTTTTTCTTAAATTCCATATATATGTGTTAGCATACAGTATTTGTCTTTCTCTTTCTGACTTACTTCACTCTGTATGACACACTCTAGGTCTATCCACCTCATTACAAATAGCTCAATTTCATTTCTTTTTATGGCTGAGTAATATTCCATTGTATATATGTGCCACATCTTCTTTATCCATTCATCCGATGATGGACACTTAGGTTGTTTCCATCTCCGGGCTATTGTAAATAGGGCTGCTATGAACATTTTGGTACATGTCTCTTTTTGAATTATGGTTTTCTCAGGGTATATGCCTAGTAGTGGGATTGCTGGGTCATATGGTAGTTCTATTTGTAGTTTTTTAAGGAACCTCCATACCGTTCTCCACAGTGGTTGTACCAATTCACATTCCCACCAGCAGTGCAAGAGTGTTCCCTTTTTTCCACACCCTCTCCAGCATTTATTGTTTCTAGATTTTTTGATGATGGCCATTCTGACTGGTGTGAGATGATATCTCATTGTAGTTTTGATTTGCATTTCTCTAATGAGTAAAGATGTTGAGCATCCTTTCATGTGTTTGTTGGCACTCTGTATATCTTCTGTGGAGAAATGTCTATTTAGGTCTTCTGCCCATTTTTGGATTGGGTTGTTTGTTTTTTTCTTATTGAGCTGCATGAGCTGCTTATAAATTTTGGAGATTAATCCTTTGTCAGTTGCTTCATTTGCAAATATTTTCTCCCATTCTGAGGGTTGTCTTTTGGTCTTGTTTATGGTTTCCTTTGCTGTGCAAAAGCTTTTAAGTTTCATTAGGTCCCATGTGTTTATTTTTGTCTTTATTTCCATTTCTCTAGGAGGTGGGTCAAAAAGGATCTTGCTGTGATTTATGTCATAGAGTGTCCTGCCTATGTTTTCCTCTAAGAGTTTGATAGTGTCTGGCCTTACATTTAGGTCTTTAATCCATTTTGAGCTTATTTTTGTGTATGGTGTTAGGGAGTGATCTAATCTCATACTTTTACATGTCCCTATCCAGTTTTCCCAGCACCACTTATTGAAGAGACTGTCCTTTCTCCACTGTACATTCCTGCCTCCTTTATCAAAGATAAGGTGACCATATGTCCGTGGGTTTAACTCTGGGCTTTCTATCCTGTTCCATTGATCTATCTTTCTGTTTTTGTGCCAGTACCATACTGTCTTGATTACTGTAGCCTTGTAGTATAGTCTGAAGTCAGGGAGCCTGATTCCTCCAGCTCCATTTTTCGTTCTCAAGATTGCTTTGGCTATTCGGGGTCTTTTGTGTTTCCATACAAATTGTGAAATTTTTTGTTCTAGTTCTGTGAAAAATGCCAGTGGTAGTTTGATAGGGATTGCATTGAATCTGTAGATTGCTTTGGGTAGTAGAGTCATTTTCACAATGTTGATTCTTCCAATCCAAGAACATGGTACATCTCTCCATCTATTTGTATCATCTTTAATTTCTTTCATCAGTGTCTTATACTTTTCTGCATACAGGTCTTTTGTCTTGATTGGAGATCTTTTAATGTCTTTTCTAGAGAGATTTAATATGAATATTTTAAATGGTCTCCAGTTTCCCTGTGGATTATTGACATTTTAAACTCTGCACTTCAATTTTCCCTCAATACGTGTAATTTTGTCACGGCTCTTTCTGTACTTAAAGATGAGGAACTATATAATTGATTTCTTCATTTTTTCCCCATCTCTTTCCAAGGTACTGCATTTGATTGTGTCTTGCGACTGAGTGAAAAATGCTAGTCCTTGAGTCAGGACATTGGGCCCTTTAGCAAGTAACTCAACCTATCTGGGCTTCAGCTTCTGTATGTGCGATCAAGAGGCTTGGACTAGCTGACTTTTCAAATGCTGTGTTTCTTTGATTCACTCTCACTTACTGATCTGCTCCGTAAGAAGAGAGTCTGTTCTCATAAAGTAACAACAGTCTTTTCCTAACCTTGGGTTGGGCGGAGTTTATCTGTTCGTACTCAGTTTGTTAGTTATATTGCCTTCTACGTATGCTTAGCTCTAAATAATTTATATGGCTCTTGTGACTATTTTTAGATCTTCTTTTTTTCTTATTTTCTTTTACAGTTTCTAATTTGTTATCGCCAGTGTAGAGGAGCCTGATTGACTTCTAAAATTTATTGATCTTGTATGTGTGTGCCTTGTTGAACCGTCTTATTAGTTCCTGCTAGTTTATCTGTGGGTTCTTTTGGGTCTCCTAGATAAATGAGCATATTAAGTGTAAATAATGTGTTCTTTGGATAAAGTTTATTTTCTTGCATCTCTATGTATAGAAGCAATATGTTGAATTGATTTAAATATTTAAATATTACATACCTGTTATCACAATCTAACATTCTTTATCTTATTTTCTTTCAATCAATATTATGTTTTCAAGATTTATCCACGTGAATCCATATAGATCTAGGTCTTTGATTTTTGACTGTTTGATATTATTTGATCACATGCATATAGCATCATTTATTTTCCATTCAAGCATTATTGGACAATTGGATTGTTTCCCTCCCTTCTCTAGAACAAACAACATTTCCTAGAATATCCCTGAAGATGTCTGACAGTCGAGAAGGGCCAGGCTGCCCGAAGGACTGCTACTTGCTTTTTGCCACGTTCCAACAGGCCGTCTCCAGCCAGCAATTTGAAGCACAGCTGAAATGAGAACTGCCCCAAATGTGAAGATCTTAGGAGCTTCCTAGAAGGTGGGAGGTTAATGATAGGCATCCTGCTGGGATCCCAGGGGAGTCTGAGCTGGCCTGAAGCTCATCTTCCTCCTCCACCTCTCAAGAGAAATGTGGAGGAAAGAAGACTTCAAAAACTGTGAGCAGGCAGAGGGAGAGATATTGGGGGCCGAAGCTGTAACTGAGGTCTTGGAGTGGGCTCTGAGGACACAGAGCCTCTAGAGAGCCAGGCTCTGCCTTCTGAGAACTTCTCCCCTAAGGCTGCTCATAATTCACGTGATACCAGCCATATAGATCCGACTTGGCCCACACTGTCACAGAAAGCCTTATCAGAATCTCTTCTTCTTCATACACTCTTGTGTCTGTTACTTGGTTATTGCCTTTGGTGCTCCACTGATGTGAACCACAGTCTCTCGGGGATGGAGGACACTAGTGATCCATCTTGCTCTGTGGCCTCAGTCCACAGCTTGAGGGTAAGTGAAGAGGCCAAATGAAGGTCAAGAAGGAACGATGGAGTTTGAAGAGAAGACCTGAGTTAAGGGTGTCTTCTCAAGTCTTGATGACTGAAATGTAGCTCCAGTACCTGAAGTCCTGCTTGTTCTCAAGGCTGACCACGGGGCTGGGTGCACTCAGTGAAGGAACCATATACACTTAGTATTTCCTTGCTTGCTCACACTTGCCCTACTCTGATACACCCTCTGCAAGACTGATCTTCCCCTGAAACAACTTTCCACCTGCTACTGTCATCTCAGGAACATTTGCTTCCCCTTCCTAGTGCTCCCCTAGAATGCCATTGCAGCCAATTCATAATTTGATAATCATGCTGCTTAGCATATTCTCAGCAACTTCTGATAAATTTTATTCACTTTATTCCATAGTCTTCACCCATCAATAATCTTCCTTAACTTCCTAGCTGCAGGTTAACCCATTCGGAATCATTTCTTTTTCTTTCTCTTCTTTGGCAAATCCTTTCTATCTTTTAAGGTCTTTTTCTTGTCTCTCTACCATCCTGCCTTCCTGAACTTCTTTTCTTTCGTTTAAGTAACTTTTCAATCTCCTTCCCCAATTTCCTCATACACATTGAGAGTTTATTCCTCACACGTTAGACAGCGGTTTATGAATGGCCAGGCATAATGGACTCAGAATGAGTTGGCACCCCCGAGGTACCTGTCTTGCTGGGGAGCCACAGGTGAAGGGCTGTCTGCTGGACATATGTTTGCATGGAGTCAGGCTGAGTGGCCTCAGGGTGTTTACTCTGCCCTTGTGTGTGTTTCTCGCTAGTTGGTTTCCTCGCCAGCCACCTGTGACCTCCCTCCATCCAGCCCAGGGAATCCTTCTCATCACAGGGGTAGGATGTTTGTCTCGTTTTCCATCACATCCTTTCCCCAAAGTTTGGTTGTGAGTTGTTCCCATTCCAAAGACCTTTCCTCTTTGAAGAGAAAAGAGAAAATCTTTTCTCTCCTTTCCTCTCACTTCACTTCTGCTCTATTATCTCCTCCGTCCAGAATGGCCCACTGACTCACATGGGTGTAGATCCGAAGATGGCAAGAACTGCCAGCAATTCTGAGATAATAATATGGATGGATCAGGAAACCTTGAAAACCTTTATCCCGCCACATTAAAAAAATTTGCACTTCCAGTGTATTCAGAGTCTCAGTGTAGAAACACAAATGATAGAGAAATTGAATGACACTCAAGTTTTTCTTTCCTCCTTTCCTGATTTATTCTAATCCTCCATGCTAACATGATGAACTATTTGTTAGGTAAAGTTTCAGACATTTTCTACCCATGCACACTTTTCTTCTTTTCACATAAGAGTGTGAACTAGGTCACTTTCAACATGCTGTGATTCTGTGATTCACTGTCTCCCACCGTGTCATCCACTGATAAAGTCATCTGTTTCACGGAGAACTATTTCCAATAGCTAATAGCCAATGTCTGTGGAGTGCTTACTCTGTGTCGGTTTCTTGTAACTACCTTACAGATCATTTGTACAACGTACCCATGGACCAGGTACAATTATGACCCCCAAGTGACAGATAAGTGCAGATAAGTACAAATAAATACAGAGGCCAAGTGACTTGCCCAAGACACTGGAGCAAATCAAAATCCATGCCTCTGTAATCATTTTGCTCTATTGCCTCTGTCTGGGAGGCTTGATGATTTGGCAACTAAAACCTTAAATAGCATGTTCCATTTTTATACCTGTGACACAAGCGTGGGGCTGTGATATGGGGTAACTAACCTGACTACTTTTGAAAACCCTTATGCACCTGGATGAAAGTAAGCCAGGGACTGCAAGCTATAGATTTAAGGTTTCCTACCAACTTTTAAAAATAGCTTCTTGAATGCAATTTACGTAGTGTCAAGTCTAGGATGTAGTCCAAATAGTAACAGAAAAATGGAGATATGTAGAAAAATACTTAAAGTTGACAAGTATTGGGAGTGTAGTATTTTGGGGGCCAGTGTGTAGACCACAGGAAAACTTGCTGTTTCCATCCCAAAGGGAAGAGCCCTACGTTGCAACTGCCAAGGTCCCTGGGGCAGCAAGTGTGCTCACTGCTTAATAAAGAAGCATCCTCAGTTTGATAGAATCATATGGGAGCCTTACATTTGGTTAGCAGTTCTACATTCTTGATGTAATAATATTTTCAGGGTGTGGGAGGGTATCAAGCTCTGAAAATACCCTTGGAGAGATTTGCTTAATAAGTTTGGCTTTTTCAATCTCCCTACTACTTCTTGACTAAACACCAGGCGGTTTCCTTCACTTTTCAGAACCATGTTGCTTTTCCCTTGTCTAATGAACTTTGAAATACTTTTGGATGAGCTATTAAGTTTGGGAGAAAATAAACATCTCTTTAAAATAAGGAAGATAATAACAATGACAAGTAGAAAAAGCTCTAAAACAGAGAATATCCTCCATTCTAGCCAATGACTGGGAGTGGAAGGTACGTGCTCGCTGTCCAGGACGTAGAAATAAAAGCTGAGGAGGCGCTGAGGCGTCTCCTGGATCTCTATGAGCCTCCATCATTTCTGAAGGGTAGGGTTGACAGATAAAATATAGGCTGTTTAGATAAATATGAATGTCAGAAAAACAACAAGTATATTTTTAAGATAAGTATGCCCCAAATAGTTCATAGGATGTACTTATACTAAAAATAATGACTTATTATTCATGTGAAGTTCAAGTTTAACTGGGTATCCTGTACTTTTATTTACTAAATCTGACAGCCCTACTGATGATCCACAATGGAGGCAGTTGAGGAGCGGTACATGCTGGCTCTCGGACAGTCAGAAATGGCTTCAGCAGATCCAGGTACAGTATGAAATTCTTTTTGGATGTAGCTCAGAAGCCATGGCCAGCCCTTGACTGCAAGTACTGCCTCGGGTTTCCCTGAGGTGGGGTAAACCATCCTCTGAATGGCCTTTTGGTAAGTCTGGAAGACCATATCCAAGGGGAGCCCCAAAGTCAGTTTCATCCTCACAACCATGTTTCCAATTCCTGGAATTGGCTGCATGTGACTCACAAGAGCTGAGGAGGTTTGTGGAAATTGGGAGTGTCATAGCTTGAACCCTTTGTAGGTAAAGTTTTGCTGTTGTGAGAGTTGTAACAGGAGCAATGTGAAAGACTCCAGGTCCCCAGGTAGATAGAAATAATCCTGTTCTACCTGTGTGTATGTGACAAGTCTCTAATAGTTCAGAGAGCAAGTATCTGGTCTTAGAAAGACTGATCCAAGCTTGGATGTTTCTGGCGACAAGGCAAGGTCCTGAGTTTCAAGTTCACCTTTTATGGTTGAGGAGACAATAAGGTGGTCAGAAGGGAAATCATGGAGGAGACCTTGGCTTCATCCATTGTGCAGGCTTGTATATGTGGTTCTATGTAGATTGTGTTTCAAAGGTGGAGCTTGTTTACAACTATGAACATTCTCCGATGTGCTTTTTGGACCTTCATTCCCAGAGCGAGAGCAGTGCCGAGGCTCTAGAAATGCCATGGATATTCTGAGCTGTCAGTGGCATTTCCCAGGTACTGTTCCCCTGGTGCCGCTCCTTGAAATGTCCAAAGGGATTATCATCTGTCTTGTGGCGGGTCCTAGCATTGTGAAATGAAGCTGCTGCACCTGGCTCAGAGGATTTCGGATGCGGTGGGAGGAGTAGTAGTACTACGACTATAAATTGTATCACAGCATATCTATTCCATCTTGAGAGTGGGGTTGGGGGGTTATGAAGGGGGGCTTTTATTGTACTTTTATACATTGTACCCTTGAAACTAATTCAATTTTTTTAAATTAATTAATTTATTTTGGGCTGCATTGGGTCTTTGTTGCTGCTAGCGGGTGTTCTCTAGTTGCAGTGCGCCGGGGCTCCTCTTGGCTGTGGTGCACGGGCTTCTCATTGCAGTGGCTTCTCTTGTTGCGGAGCATGGGCTCTAGGCACGCAGGCTTCCGTAGTCATGGCACGTGGGCTCTGTTGATGTGGCACACGGGCTCTAGAGCGCAGGCTCAGTAGTTGTGGCGCGCGGACTTAGTTACTATGTGGCACGTGGGATCTTCCCAGACCAGGGCTCGAACCCATGTTCCCTGCATTCGCAGGCATATTCTTAACTACCGCTCCACCAGGGAAGCCCAATAATTCAGTTTTTTATAAAGAGAAGTTTCCTAATATTATTCCAAAATTTTAAAACTATGTAGTTGGATAACACTATGAAAAATTAACTGATATATTCTTTTATTATTTCTCTTTGCTCCCTGGATTTTTTTTCCTCATCCAGTCAGCTAGGCACTGTGAGCTCACTGCATTAGGAAGGTAAAGACTCAGCAGAAATGAGGGAGAAAAAAAGAAAATTCTCAGCTTTGGAATGTTCACAACGGAGGCCACAGTAAAACAGGTGAGAATTCTGTGAACAAAAAATAAATGTCGTCTCAAATGCAAAAAAGTATTCTCTGCACTGGGAGGCAGGAGAGGGAGGGAGGGAAGGACTGAAAGAGAGAGATCAGTGTGGCCAGGGACATGGAAACTGTGCTTGAGGACGATAGGCCCAGGAAGAGAATCAGAATCTGGAGAAGGTTCAGCCTGCACGTGATCATTGCCTCCAGCCAGCACCCTCATCTCAGACGTTGGGAAATTCAGAGAGAGAGTGGGAGTACGTCAGGAGGGCCACGCGCAGAGTCTGTGTGGCAGGGGTTGTGGCCGTTCCCTATTTGTGAGGAGTCCCCAGCAATTTGCAGGCCTCTTCGGGAAAATGCTGGTGGACGTCTCTAGTGCTTATGTGAAAGCTTGTTCACAAACCTTGAAAGATACAGATGTAGCTGACAGATAGATGCATAGATAGAAAAATGTCATTAAATCAAAGCTCCAGGAAAGGTTTGGAAAATGCCCTTTATTGCATAGGACGCTTCTATTGTCATATGATGTTAGACTGAGTGCCGGTCCCTTCATCCTCCTTCAGACCACGGCATTCTGTCTGCTACTCTCCCGAGGGTCCTTTCTTCTCCCTGGAAGGGATAAAGCAAATGAGGTAGAACAGGAAGAGACAAGAAGCACTCCAAGCTCTGCTGGTCAGGGTTACCCTCCAGCATTGCCTTAATGCTCAGAGCCACACACACCACAGTGAGCTTGGCTCCAGATCAACTACCACGCCACGAAGGTTCTGGAACATTTCCATATCTCGGGGGACCTCATTTCCACGTGACTCTCTTTCCTATTCCCCTTTGTCACAGAAGGCTAGGTCCAGTGGTCAGGGTGAGATCTCGGCTCAGGCCCAAGGCTCTCAGACCTCAAAGTTCTGGTCCTGCAAGGGCCCCTGTCCTCTCTTGAGACCACTCCTGGCTCTCTCTGCCGAGAAGGAGCTGCTGGCAGTACGTCCTCTAAGAGTTGAGGTCCATCGTGCAGACCCTGAGAAAACTCCTAGGAAAAGGCTCCACCTTCTTGTTTACGTCAACAGAGGTCAATGCCTTTGTTAGTGCTGGGTGTGTCCCATTTGATGCAACTGCAGAGCCATTAGGTCAACCAGCACATGTGTGCGGCCCCTTCCCTTAGACTCCTCTGGGCCCTCGTGACATAGGCTCAGAAGACTGCCAGCCTCAAGCCTTACCTCTTCCAAGGGACGGCCACACCATCTTCCAGGATCTTCTGTCCCATGAATCTCAGTTGCTGTTTGGAACTCAAAGGAGAGAAAAGACCCTGCCTGCGGGGTCTCTTTGGGCTGGGGCCTTCCCCCGTGGGCTGCTCTCCCTCATTCTCCTTTTCTTCTTGCTTCTCTTCATCCTCCTCCTCCTCCTCCTCCTCCTCCTCCTCAGGGGTGCTCTCGGATTCCACATTGCCCATCCACTGGGCCATGTTGAGATGAAAGACACGGCAGCTGAAGCCCTGCAGGACGCCGAACTTCACGTGCTGCTGGAGGATCTCCAAGGTGGGGAAGACCCGGCAGCAAGCCATGCACCTGAAGCTAGTCTCCATGGTCAGCATCCAGTCCGCTGTCTTGGCGCTGGGTCTCTCCTCGACAGCAGGTGGCCCTGATGGGCTGCCTGGCTCTGCCCTTTCCTCATACTCTTTCTCCTCCCCAGTGGGCTCACTGTCAGACAGGAGGCTTTTGGTGGACACATCAGAAGAGGGGTCAGTGGCTACTGCGTACACATCCTCAGGAAGGGTCACTTCTTCTATCGTCAGCTGCTTTTCAGGCAACTCCAAGGGTTTCTTTGTCTTCCAGGAGACAGCGACACCCTTGTTCACTTGTACCTGCATGTAGTATATTTTCATGCCCCTTTCCTCTTTGTCTGGGTGCAGATAGTTCTTACAGGGTGAAGAGGGTGAGGAGGAGACACAGTGTGATGGGGAAGCGGTCTCTCCTTCTTCCTGATCCTGGGCTAGGGGTGGTCTAGGCTGGGCAGTGTCTCGATGAAATCTCCGGATTCCTGAAAAAGGAAATGAAAATCATAATAACATGCATGGGCCATGCCGGAAGCTGAGGGAGCAGGTGTGGTAGACGAGAGAGGGACATTGGCACGACATAGCTATGTCGTGAGCTTGGTGTCTGTTGGCCGTAGGACGGAGTGGTGTATCGGGTGTCATCTGTGGGCTTTTAATGTGCGTGGGGGGGGATACTGGAGCGGTGTCTATATACAGGGGTGTGGAGTATGGTGGTGAGGGCTGTAGTATGTGAGGGATGCGGCTGGATGCGTGTACGACGAGGAGTGTGAGTTTGGGAATATCGGTGGTGCATTCCTTGTGGAATGGGGCTGTGGTGCAGGAGAGTACTGTGGAGCACGTGCTTGGGGTTGATGTGCACTGAGAAGGGCTGTGCCTGGAGGGCACGTGTATGTGTGAGCTGTGTACACCTGAGCTGGATGGTCCTGCTCTCAGGCTGGAGGTGGATAATGCAGAACTCTGTCCTTCTCTGGAAGCAAAGGCAAAGACAAAGCCTACATTTTCCTCTGAAGATGCTTAATCTGGTCCCTCTTCCCTCCACCTCAAGCCCAGACCTTTCCGGCCCCTGCTCCTTGACTTCCCCACCATGGTAGTAGCAGTATTCACACACACACTCCCAGACTCAGCTGGCATCCATGCCCTCGGAACAGCTCAGGCATCCTGCCCAGGCTCCTCCACAGAGCCCTCATCACCTCTGATGACCCTGGATTTCCTCTCAGCCTCCCTGGGATCTGTGTGCCTCCTCCCTCACAGCCAAGCACCCCCTCACCTGAGGAGCCCCGCGCCCTTACCAGCGTAGCTGAGCTTGCGCAGAGTAGAAGTACAGAAGAAGTATTTAGAGGCAGAGGAGACCTCCCCTGCCCCTGAGCTGCAGCCTTGGGCCACCACTGTGGATCCAAGCCGAGGGGGATCCTCTTGTGACTTCGAGAGTCCTGAGGGAGGAATGAAAGGCTCAGGGTGGGTTCATCAGTCCTGTGTCCACCGATATTTACTGAGTGTGTGACACGTGTCAGGTGCAGTGAATACACACAGTTGAGAGTGTGGTTCCCAGTGGATCCTCCAGGATTTAATTCCAATCAATACTTATTCTCTCACTGTCTAGTTGGTAATGTAGGCCTCGGTGGTGACTGTGAGTGTGTGGGAAGAGTGAGTGATGTGTATCAGTTAAGTCTGTGGTAAGTGTGGGGTTGGCATGGGGAGCACAGTGCAGACGTGTCTATCTGTGTCTGTGGCCTTTGTGTGCATGGTTTCTGTTCACAAGTCAGGAATTCTGGGACATGTAACTTTTCCTCATTACATGGTGTGGCTTGTATTTATGGTGCGTGTTCATTCATTCATTCACCAAGATTCAGTAAGCACCTACTCCTGTGTATCCGGCACTCTTCCATTGTTGTAGTCTTTGGTAACGCTGCACATTCTAGTAGGGGAAGACACACACTAAACAAAACTACAATAAATATATAATACATCAGCTGGTGGTAAGTATATAAGGGTTGCCAGACTTAGCGAACAAGAATACAAGGCACCCAGTTAAATTTCAGTTTCAGATAAACCCAGAATAATTTTTTAGTGTAAGTATTCCCATGCAGTATTTGGCCTGACTTAGGTTTAGTGTAAGTAGGGCCCATACAATATGTGGGACATACGGATACTGAAAAATTACTTGTTGTTTATCTGGAATTCAAATTGAACTGGATAGCCCATATTTTCTCTGGCAATCCTGACATGGGTTACTGAGACTGTGGTTTCCTGTGGTTTGTACAAAGCGGGTCTGGCATTACTCAAGAATGTGTTATAAGGGTGGTGTGTATGACACGTGACTGGTTCTTACAGAGGTATTTAGAGATGGCTGAAGTTAGCTGTGTTTGTGCAAGAGTTGAGGAAATACATGTATATATAGTGTGTGTGTGTGTGTGTCCTATATATATAGTGTGTGTGTCTATATACATATCTCATCTCCAGCGTTTGGTGTTGGAGGAGAGGATTGTGATACAGGTGGGTTGTATGAGAACGTAGTATAGGAGGGATGCGTGTATATACCTCCATGTGCTGTGTGTGGTTTAATAAGGAAGTTATATGTGGGGTGTGTGATATTTTTGCTGTATCAGAGTGTACATGGGTGTATGAGTTACTGTCTCATAAAACACCCCTAACAAGAATTCTGTATACACTCCTAGGTACGCCGAGTGTCAGCCAGCTCCAGGCAGGGTGACAAGAACTTTACCACACAGATGTTATATCTGGTAAGCACTCTACCCCCATTCATCTCGCTCTTCTCTGCACTACCACACACACACACGCACACACACACACACACACACTCACTCTCTCTCACACACACACACACAGGAACATAGAGCAAAATATTCTGAATGGTCAGGGTCAGTCATTGCCTTCCCCAGCCTGTCCCAGCCACTGCCTGGAAATCTGCCTGCTCTCTAGAGCTCCATTCCCAGGGCCCATCCTACAGTCTCCAGGGCCCTGGGCCTGGTAGGAGCTACTGGGCTCTAATCTGGGGCAGAGGCCTCTAGCTGGAGCTCTGGGGTGACCACCCCTCTCCCAGGGCAAGCTACTCGCCTACATTTAATGCACGCAGGCACCACGTGGCCCGTGGCTCTCAGAGCTCCCCGCAGGACCCTGAGGACATTTCTCACCCCCGCTCACGCGGTCTCAGTCTCTGGAAAACCCTTCCCTTCCCTTGATCTCCTTTGGGAAATTCTTCCCGTTGAAGGAATAAATCCTCCTTGCTTTCAATATGACACCATCCCTAGACAAACAATCTTCTTTCAAAGTGCATTCCACTTGTCAAGATATTTTTCAACAGGGCCTTCAACTCATGGGGCTTCTCTTTCCACTTTGGTAAAAGAGGCCAAGCAACTCATGGGTCTCTCTCAGCATCCTTGCATCCTTCACATCCCCCACCTCATGACCCCAGGGAAAGATCCAAGAGAATAAGAGAGAAATCGGGGTCTGAGAAAAGCTGCACCTCTAGGTCTGTGCAAGCAGGATGCAGCCTGCTGTGAGTCCGACAAAGCTCCAGGCCCGGCTGCCCCAGGAGAGAGTCCTCAGACCAGCGGAGCTGACCTCCCATCTCCCAGGGGGCATCTGGCCATTCTGTGCCGTCTCACACCACAGGGATCCTCTGGATAGATACGGCAGCATCAGTGAGACAAGGTCTCTCGCTCCCTGCTTCACAGGTGACACGTTCTCAGTCCCCCGCTTCCTGGAGAAGCTTCAGTTTGGCAGAAACCCATGTGCCCCAGACAAGTTGCCCCCCACATACCTCCACCGTTCTCGGCAGTTTCCTGGGACTCTTCATTTTCCAGATGTTTCCTCTTTTGTCGCCGTTCCATCGTACCAACTAGAAGTCTCCCTTAGAAGATGCCTCAAGAGATGTCCAGCTCCTCCTCTTCCCTACAGGTTGGCCCTTCTTGGCTCTTGGGCAATCCGTTGAAATGATTCAATACAAATAAAAATGGTCAAGTCTCCTAAATGGCTGAAAAACTTGTACCACTTAGTGAACCAGCAGTACTGCCTAGTGCTCACCAGGGCTGTTATGTTTGCAAGGTTGCCAGGCGCACAGTGGAATTCTGTGACCTCAGTGATGACATCAGAGCATTCGGTGGACCTAGGTTGAGCACAGTGTCTGCAGTAGCACACGCCCCATTTTCAAGAACAATTCCTTTTTCCCAGCCGAAGCTTTCCCGTGAAATAGAAAGGTTCATACCATATCTATTATAAATTGTATCATACCATGTCTATTATAAAATTCACATTTTGATTGGAGATCTTTTTTTTTTTTATTTTTTTGCTTTATAACAAATTTAATCAGTTATACATATACATATGTTTCCATATCCCCTCCCTTTTGCGTCTCCCTCCCATCCTCCCTATCCCACCCCTCCAGGCGGTCACAAAGCACCGAGGTGATCTCCCTGAGCTATGCGGCTGCTTCCCACTAGCTATCTACCTTACGTTTGGTAGTGTATATATGTCCATGCCGCTCTTTCACTTTGTCACAGCTTACCCTTCCCCCTCCACATATCCTCAAGTCCATTCTCTAGTAGGTCTGTGTCTTTATTCCTGTCTTAACCCTATGTTCTTCATGACATTTTTTTTTCTTAAATTCCATATATATGTGTTAGCATACAGTATTTGTCTTTCTCTTTCTGACTTACTTCACTCTGTATGACACACTCTAGGTCTATCCACCTCATTACAAATAGCTCAATTTCATTTCTTTTTATGGCTGAGTAATATTCCATTGTATATATGTGCCACATCTTCTTTATCCATTCATCCGATGATGGACACTTAGGTTGTTTCCATCTCCGGGCTATTGTAAATAGGGCTGCTATGAACATTTTGGTACATGTCTCTTTTTGAATTATGGTTTTCTCAGGGTATATGCCTAGTAGTGGGATTGCTGGGTCATATGGTAGTTCTATTTGTAGTTTTTTAAGGAACCTCCATACCGTTCTCCACAGTGGTTGTACCAATTCACATTCCCATCAGCAGTGCAAGAGTGTTCCCTTTTTTCCACACCCTCTCCAGCATTTATTGTTTCTAGATTTTTTGATGATGGCCATTCTGACTGGTGTGAGATGATATCTCATTGTAGTTTTGATTTGCATTTCTCTAATGAGTAAAGATGTTGAGCATCCTTTCATGTGTTTGTTGGCACTCTGTATATCTTCTGTGGAGAAATGTCTATTTAGGTCTTCTGCCCATTTTTGGATTGGGTTGTTTGTTTTTTTCTTATTGAGCTGCATGAGCTGCTTATAAATTTTGGAGATTAATCCTTTGTCAGTTGCTTCATTTGCAAATATTTTCTCCCATTCTGAGGGTTGTCTTTTGGTCTTGTTTATGGTTTCCTTTGCTGTGCAAAAGCTTTTAAGTTTCATTAGGTCCCATGTGTTTATTTTTGTCTTTATTTCCATTTCTCTAGGAGGTGGGTCAAAAAGGATCTTGCTGTGATTTATGTCATAGAGTGTCCTGCCTATGTTTTCCTCTAAGAGTTTGATAGTGTCTGGCCTTACATTTAGGTCTTTAATCCATTTTGAGCTTATTTTTGTGTATGGTGTTAGGGAGTGATCTAATCTCATACTTTTACATGTCCCTATCCAGTTTTCCCAGCACCACTTATTGAAGAGACTGTCCTTTCTCCACTGTACATTCCTGCCTCCTTTATCAAAGATAAGGTGACCATATGTCCGTGGGTTTAACTCTGGGCTTTCTATCCTGTTCCATTGATCTATCTTTCTGTTTTTGTGCCAGTACCATACTGTCTTGATTACTGTAGCCTTGTAGTATAGTCTGAAGTCAGGGAGCCTGATTCCTCCAGCTCCATTTTTCGTTCTCAAGATTGCTTTGGCTATTCGGGGTCTTTTGTGTTTCCATACAAATTGTGAAATTTTTTGTTCTAGTTCTGTGAAAAATGCCAGTGGTAGTTTGATAGGGATTGCATTGAATCTGTAGATTGCTTTGGGTAGTAGAGTCATTTTCACAATGTTGATTCTTCCAATCCAAGAACATGGTACATCTCTCCATCTATTTGTATCATCTTTAATTTCTTTCATCAGTGTCTTATACTTTTCTGCATACAGGTCTTTTGTCTTGATTGGAGATCTTTTAATGTCTTTTCTAGAGAGATTTAATATGAATATTTTAAATGGTCTCCAGTTTCCCTGTGGATTATTGACATTTTAAACTCTGCACTTCAATTTTCCCTCAATACGTGTAATTTTGTCACGGCTCTTTCTGTACTTAAAGATGAGGAACTATATAATTGATTTCTTCATTTTTTCCCCATCTCTTTCCAAGGTACTGCATTTGATTGTGTCTTGCGACTGAGTGAAAAATGCTAGTCCTTGAGTCAGGACATTGGGCCCTTTAGCAAGTAACTCAACCTATCTGGGCTTCAGCTTCTGTATGTGCGATCAAGAGGCTTGGACTAGCTGACTTTTCAAATGCTGTGTTTCTTTGATTCACTCTCACTTACTGATCTGCTCCGTAAGAAGAGGGTCTGTTCTCATAAAGTAACAACAGTCTTTTCCTAACCTTGGGTTGGGCGGAGTTTATCTGTTCGTACTCAGTTTGTTAGTTATATTGCCTTCTACGTATGCTTAGCTCTAAATAATTTATATGGCTCTTGTGACTATTTTTAGATCTTCTTTTTTTCTTATTTTCTTTTACAGTTTCTAATTTGTTATCGCCAGTGTAGAGGAGCCTGATTGACTTCTAAAATTTATTGATCTTGTATGTGTGTGCCTTGTTGAACCGTCTTATTAGTTCCTGCTAGTTTATCTGTGGGTTCTTTTGGGTCTCCTAGATAAATGAGCATATTAAGTGTAAATAATGTGTTCTTTGGATAAAGTTTATTTTCTTGCATCTCTATGTATAGAAGCAATATGTTGAATTGATTTAAATATTTAAATATTACATACCTGTTATCACAATCTAACATTCTTTATCTTATTTTCTTTCAATCAATATTATGTTTTCAAGATTTATCCACGTGAATCCATATAGATCTAGGTCTTTGATTTTTGACTGTTTGATATTATTTGATCACATGCATATAGCATCATTTATTTTCCATTCAAGCATTATTGGACAATTGGATTGTTTCCCTCCCTTCTCTAGAACAAACAACATTTCCTAGAATATCCCTGAAGATGTCTGACAGTCGAGAAGGGCCAGGCTGCCCGAAGGACTGCTACTTGCTTTTTGCCACGTTCCAACAGGCCGTCTCCAGCCAGCAATTTGAAGCACAGCTGAAATGAGAACTGCCCCAAATGTGAAGATCTTAGGAGCTTCCTAGAAGGTGGGAGGTTAATGATAGGCATCCTGCTGGGATCCCAGGGGAGTCTGAGCTGGCCTGAAGCTCATCTTCCTCCTCCACCTCTCAAGAGAAATGTGGAGGAAAGAAGACTTCAAAAACTGTGAGCAGGCAGAGGGAGAGATATTGGGGGCCGAAGCTGTAACTGAGGTCTTGGAGTGGGCTCTGAGGACACAGAGCCTCTAGAGAGCCAGGCTCTGCCTTCTGAGAACTTCTCCCCTAAGGCTGCTCATAATTCACGTGATACCAGCCATATAGATCCGACTTGGCCCACACTGTCACAGAAAGCCTTATCAGAATCTCTTCTTCTTCATACACTCTTGTGTCTGTTACTTGGTTATTGCCTTTGGTGCTCCACTGATGTGAACCACAGTCTCTCGGGGATGGAGGACACTAGTGATCCATCTTGCTCTGTGGCCTCAGTCCACAGCTTGAGGGTAAGGGAAGAGGCCAAATGAAGGTCAAGAAGGAACGATGGAGTTTGAAGAGAAGACCTGAGTTAAGGGTGTCTTCTCAAGTCTTGATGACTGAAATGTAGCTCCAGTACCTGAAGTCCTGCTTGTTCTCAAGGCTGACCACGGGGCTGGGTGCACTCAGTGAAGGAACCGTATACACTTAGTATTTCCTTGCTTGCTCACACTTGCCCTACTCTGATACACCCTCTGCAAGACTGATCTTCCCCTGAAACAACTTTCCACCTGCTACTGTCATCTCAGGAACATTTGCTTCCCCTTCCTAGTGCTCCCCTAGAATGCCATTGCAGCCAATTCATAATTTGATAATCATGCTGCTTAGCATATTCTCAGCAACTTCTGATAAATTTTATTCACTTTATTCCATAGTCTTCACCCATCAATAATCTTCCTTAACTTCCTAGCTGCAGGTTAACCCATTCGGAATCATTTCTTTTTCTTTCTCTTCTTTGGCAAATCCTTTCTATCTTTTAAGGTCTTTTTCTTGTCTCTCTACCATCCTGCCTTCCTGAACTTCTTTTCTTTCGTTTAAGTAACTTTTCAATCTCCTTCCCCAATTTCCTCATACACATTGAGAGTTTATTCCTCACACGTTAGACAGCGGTTTATGAATGGCCAGGCATAATGGACTCAGAATGAGTTGGCACCCCCGAGGTACCTGTCTTGCTGGGGAGCCACAGGTGAAGGGCTGTCTGCTGGACATATGTTTGCATGGAGTCAGGCTGAGTGGCCTCAGGGTGTTTACTCTGCCCTTGTGTGTGTTTCTCGCTAGTTGGTTTCCTCGCCAGCCACCTGTGACCTCCCTCCATCCAGCCCAGGGAATCCTTCTCATCACAGGGGTAGGATGTTTGTCTCGTTTTCCATCACATCCTTTCCCCAAAGTTTGGTTGTGAGTTGTTCCCATTCCAAAGACCTTTCCTCTTTGAAGAGAAAAGAGAAAATCTTTTCTCTCCTTTCCTCTCACTTCACTTCTGCTCTATTATCTCCTCCGTCCAGAATGGCCCACTGACTCACATGGGTGTAGATCCGAAGATGGCAAGAACTGCCAGCAATTCTGAGATAATAATATGGATGGATCAGGAAAACTTGAAAACCTTTATCCCGCCACATTAAAAAAATTTGCACTTCCAGTGTATTCAGAGTCTCAGTGTAGAAACACAAATGATAGAGAAATTGAATGACACTCAAGTTTTTCTTTCCTCCTTTCCTGATTTATTCTAATCCTCCATGCTAACATGATGAACTATTTGTTAGGTAAAGTTTCAGACATTTTCTACCCATGCACACTTTTCTTCTTTTCACATAAGAGTGTGAACTAGGTCACTTTCAACATGCTGTGATTCTGTGATTCACTGTCTCCCACCGTGTCATCCACTGATAAAGTCATCTGTTTCACGGAGAACTATTTCCAATAGCTAATAGCCAATGTCTGTGGAGTGCTTACTCTGTGTCGGTTTCTTGTAACTACCTTACAGATCATTTGTACAACGTACCCATGGACCAGGTACAATTATGACCCCCAAGTGACAGATAAGTGCAGATAAGTACAAATAAATACAGAGGCCAAGTGACTTGCCCAAGACACTGGAGCAAATCAAAATCCATGCCTCTGTAATCATTTTGCTCTATTGCCTCTGTCTGGGAGGCTTGATGATTTGGCAACTAAAACCTTAAATAGCATGTTCCATTTTTATACCTGTGACACAAGCGTGGGGCTGTGATATGGGGTAACTAACCTGACTACTTTTGAAAACCCTTATGCACCTGGATGAAAGTAAGCCAGGGACTGCAAGCTATAGATTTAAGGTTTCCTACCAACTTTTAAAAATAGCTTCTTGAATGCAATTTACGTAGTGTCAAGTCTAGGATGTAGTCCAAATAGTAACAGAAAAATGGAGATATGTAGAAAAATACTTAAAGTTGACAAGTATTGGGAGTGTAGTATTTTGGGGGCCAGTGTGTAGACCACAGGAAAACTTGCTGTTTCCATCCCAAAGGGAAGAGCCCTACGTTGCAACTGCCAAGGTCCCTGGGGCAGCAAGTGTGCTCACTGCTTAGTAAAGAAGCATCCTCAGTTTGATAGAATCATATGGGAGCCTTACATTTGGTTAGCAGTTCTACATTCTTGATGTAATAATATTTTCAGGGTGTGGGAGGGTATCAAGCTCTGAAAATACCCTTGGAGAGATTTGCTTATTAAGTTTGGCTTTTTCAATCTCCCTACTACTTCTTGACTAAACACCAGGCGGTTTCCTTCACTTTTCAGAACCATGTTGTTTTTCCCTTGTCTAATGAACTTTGAAATACTTTTGGATGAGCTATTAAGTTTGGGAGAAAATAAACATCTCTTTAAAATAAGGAAGATAATAACAATGACAAGTAGAAAAAGCTCTAAAACAGAGAATATCCTCCATTCTAGCCAATGACTGGGAGTGGAAGGTACGTGCTCGCTGTCCAGGACGTAGAAATAAAAGCTGAGGAGGCGCTGAGGCGTCTCCTGGATCTCTATGAGCCTCCATCATTTCTGAAGGGTAGGGTTGACAGATAAAATATAGGCTGTTTAGATAAATATGAATGTCAGAAAAACAACAAGTATATTTTTAAGATAAGTATGCCCCAAATAGTTCATAGGATGTACTTATACTAAAAATAATGACTTATTATTCATGTGAAGTTCAAGTTTAACTGGGTATCCTGTACTTTTATTTACTAAATCTGACAGCCCTACTGATGATCCACAATGGAGGCAGTTGAGGAGCGGTACATGCTGGCTCTCGGACAGTCAGAAATGGCTTCAGCAGATCCAGGTACAGTATGAAATTCTTTTTGGATGTAGCTAAGAAGCCATGGCCAGCCCTTGACTGCAAGTACTGCCTCGGGTTTCCCTGAGGTGGGGTAAACCGTCCTCTGAATGGCCTTTTGGTAAGTCTGGAAGACCATATCCAAGGGGAGCCCCAAAGTCAGTTTCATCCTCACAACCATGTTTCCAATTCCTGGAATTGGCTGCATGTGACTCACAAGAGCTGAGGAGGTTTGTGGAAATTGGGAGTGTCATAGCTTGAACCCTTTGTAGGTAAAGTTTTGCTGTTGTGAGAGTTGTAACAGGAGCAATGTGAAAGACTCCAGGTCCCCAGGTAGATAGAAATAATCCTGTTCTACCTGTGTGTATGTGACAAGTCTCTAATAGTTCAGAGAGCAAGTATCTGGTCTTAGAAAGACTGATCCAAGCTTGGATGTTTCTGGCGACAAGGCAAGGTCCTGAGTTTCAAGTTCACCTTTTATGGTTGAGGAGACAATAAGGTGGTCAGAAGGGAAATCATGGAGGAGACCTTGGCTTCATCCATTGTGCAGGCTTGTATATGTGGTTCTATGTAGATTGTGTTTCAAAGGTGGAGCTTGTTTACAACTATGAACATTCTCCGATGTGCTTTTTGGACCTTCATTCCCAGAGCGAGAGCAGTGCCGAGGCTCTAGAAATGCCATGGATATTCTGAGCTGTCAGTGGCATTTCCCAGGTACTGTTCCCCTGGTGCCGCTCCTTGAAATGTCCAAAGGGATTATCATCTGTCTTGTGGCGGGTCCTAGCATTGTGAAATGAAGCTGCTGCACCTGGCTCAGAGGATTTCGGATGCAGTGGGAGGAGTAGTAGTACTACGACTATAAATTGTATCACAGCATATCTATTCCATCTTGAGAGTGGGGTTGGGGGGTTATGAAGGGGGGCTTTTATTGTACTTTTATACATTGTACCCTTGAAACTAATTCAATTTTTTTAAATTAATTAATTTATTTTGGGCTGCATTGGGTCTTTGTTGCTGCTAGCGGGTGTTCTCTAGTTGCAGTGCGCCGGGGCTCCTCTTGGCTGTGGTGCACGGGCTTCTCATTGCAGTGGCTTCTCTTGTTGCGGAGCATGGGCTCTAGGCACGCAGGCTTCCGTAGTCGTGGCACGTGGGCTCGGTTGATGTGGCACACGGGCTCTAGAGCGCAGGCTCAGTAGTTGTGGCGCGCGGGCTTAGTTACTCCGTGGCACGTGGGATCTTCCCAGACCAGGGCTCGAACCCATGTCCCCTGCATTCGCAGGCATATTCTTAACTACCGCTCCACCAGGGAAGCCCAATAATTCAGTTTTTTATAAAGAGAAGTTTCCTAATATTATTCCAAAATTTTAAAAATATGTAGTTGGATAACACTATGAAAAATTAACTGATATATTCTTTTATTATTTCTCTTTGCTCCCTGGATTTTTTTTCCTCATCCAGTCAGCTAGGCACTGTGAGCTCACTGCATTAGGAAGGTAAAGACTCAGCAGAAATGAGGGAGAAAAAAAGAAAATTCTCAGCTTTGGAATGTTCACAACGGAGGCCACAGTAAAACAGGTGAGAATTCTGTGAACAAAAAATAAATGTCGTCTCAAATGCAAAAAAGTATTCTCTGCACTGGGAGGCAGGAGAGGGAGGGAGGGAAGGACTGAAGGAGAGAGATCAGTGTGGCCAGGGACATGGAAACTGTGCTTGAGGACGATAGGCCCAGGAAGAGAATCAGAATCTGGAGAAGGTTCAGCCTGCACGTGATCATTGCCTCCAGCCAGCACCCTCATCTCAGACGTTGGGAAATTCAGAGAGAGAGTGGGAGTACGTCAGGAGGGCCACGCGCAGAGTCTGTGTGGCAGGGGTTGTGGCCGTTCCCTATTTGTGAGGAGTCCCCAGCAATTTGCAGGCCTCTTCGGGAAAATGCTGGCGGACGTCTCTAGTGCTTATGTGAAAGCTTGTTCACAAACCTTGAAAGATACAGATGTAGCTGACAGATAGATGCATAGATAGAAAAATGTCATTAAATCAAAGCTCCAGGAAAGGTTTGGAAAATGCCCTTTATTGCATAGGACGCTTCTATTGTCATATGATGTTAGACTGAGTGCCGGTCCCTTCATCCTCCTTCAGACCACGGCATTCTGTCTGCTACTCTCCCGAGGGTCCTTTCTTCTCCCTGGAAGGGATAAAGCAAATGAGGTAGAACAGGAAGAGACAAGAAGCACTCCAAGCTCTGCTGGTCAGGGTTACCCTCCAGCATTGCCTTAATGCTCAGAGCCACACACACCACAGTGAGCTTGGCTCCAGATCAACTACCACGCCACGAAGGTTCTGGAACATTTCCATATCTCGGGGGACCTCATTTCCACGTGACTCTCTTTCCTATTCCCCTTTGTCACAGAAGGCTAGGTCCAGTGGTCAGGGTGAGATCTCGGCTCAGGCCCAAGGCTCTCAGACCTCAAAGTTCTGGTCCTGCAAGGGCCCCTGTCCTCTCTTGAGACCACTCCTGGCTCTCTCTGCCGAGAAGGAGCTGCTGGCAGTACGTCCTCTAAGAGTTGAGGTCCATCGTGCAGACCCTGAGAAAACTCCTAGGAAAAGGCTCCACCTTCTTGTTTACGTCAACAGAGGTCAATGCCTTTGTTAGTGCTGGGTGTGTCCCATTTGATGCAACTGCAGAGCCATTAGGTCAACCAGCACATGTGTGCGGCCCCTTCCCTTAGACTCCTCTGGGCCCTCGTGACATAGGCTCAGAAGACTGCCAGCCTCAAGCCTTACCTCTTCCAAGGGACGGCCACACCGTCTTCCAGGATCTTCTGTCCCATGAATCTCAGTTGCTGTTTGGAACTCAAAGGAGAGAAAAGACCCTGCCTGCGGGGTCTCTTTGGGCTGGGGCCTTCCCCCGTGGGCTGCTCTCCCTCATTCTCCTTTTCTTCTTGCTTCTCTTCCTCCTCCTCCTCCTCCTCCTCCTCCTCCTCCTCCTCAGGGGTGCTCTCGGATTCCACATTGCCCATCAACTGGGCCATGTTGAGATGAAAGACACGGCAGCTGAAGCCCTGCAGGACGCCGAACTTCACGTGCTGCTGGAGGATCTCCAAGGTGGGGAAGACCCGGCAGCAAGCCATGCACCTGAAGCTAGTCTCCATGGTCAGCATCCAGTCCGCTGTCTTGGCGCTGGGTCTCTCCTCGACAGCAGGTGGCCCTGATGGGCTGCCTGGCTCTGCCCTTTCCTCATACTCTTTCTCCTCCCCAGTGGGCTCACTGTCAGACAGGAGGCTTTTGGTGGACACATCAGAAGAGGGGTCAGTGGCTACTGCGCACACATCCTCAGGAAGGGTCACTTCTTCTATCGTCAGCTGCTTTTCAGGCAACCCCAAGGGTTTCTTTGTCTTCCAGGAGACAGCGACACCCTTGTTCACTTGTACCTGCATGTAGTATATTTTCATGCCCCTTTCCTCTTTGTCTGGGTGCAGATAGTTCTTACAGGGTGAAGAGGGTGAGGAGGAGACACAGTGTGATGGGGAAGCGGTCTCTCCTTCTTCCTGATCCTGGGCTAGGGGTGGTCTAGGCTGGGCAGTGTCTCGATGAAATCTCCGGATTCCTGAAAAAGGAAATGAAAATCATAATAACATGCATGGGCCATGCCGGAAGCTGAGGGAGCAGGTGTGGTAGACGAGAGAGGGACATTGGCACGACATAGCTATGTCGTGAGCTTGGTGTCTGTTGGCCGTAGGACGGAGTGGTGTATTGGGTGTCATCTGTGGGCTTTTAATGTGCGTGGGGGGGGATACTGGAGCGGTGTCTATATACAGGGGTGTGGAGTATGGTGGTGAGGGCTGTAGTATGTGAGGGATGCGGCTGGATGCGTGTACGACGAGGAGTGTGAGTTTGGGAATATCGGTGGTGCATTCCTTGTGGAATGGGGCTGTGGTGCAGGAGAGTACTGTGGAGCACGTGTATGTGTGAGCTGTGTACACCTGAGCTGGATGGTCCTGCTCTCAGGCTGGAGGTGTATAATGCAGAACTCTGTCCTTCTCTGGAAGCAAAGGCAAAGACAAAGCCTACATTTTCCTCTGAAGATGCTTAATCTGGTCCCTCTTCCCTCCACCTCAAGCCCAGACCTTTCCGGCCCCTGCTCCTTGACTTCCCCACCATGGTAGTAGCAGTATTCACACACACACTCCCAGACTCAGCTGGCATCCATGCCCTCGGAACAGCTCAGGCATCCTGCCCAGGCTCCTCCACAGAGCCCTCATCACCTCTGATGACCCTGGATTTCCTCTCAGCCTCCCTGGGATCTGTGTGCCTCCTGCCTCACAGCCAAGCACCCCCTCACCTGAGGAGCCCCGCGCCCTTACCAGCGTAGCTGAGCTTGCGCAGAGTAGAAGTACAGAAGAAGTATTTAGAGGCAGAGGAGACCTCCCCTGCCCCTGAGCTGCAGCCTTGGGCCACCACTGTGGATCCAAGCCGAGGGGGATCCTCTTGTGACTTCGAGAGTCCTGAGGGAGGAATGAAAGGCTCAGGGTGGGTTCATCAGTCCTCTGTCCACCGATATTTACTGAGTGTGTGACACGTGTCAGGTGCAGTGAATACACACAGTTGAGAGTGTGGTTCCCAGTGGATCCTCCAGGATTTAATTCCAATCAATACTTATTCTCTCACTGTCTAGTTGGTAATGTAGGCCTCGGTGGTGACTGTGAGTGTGTGGGAAGAGTGAGTGATGTGTATCAGTTAAGTCTGTGGTAAGTGTGGGGTTGGCATGGGGAGCACAGTGCAGACGTGTCTATCTGTGTCTGTGGCCTTTGTGTGCATGGTTTCTGTTCACAAGTCAGGAATTCTGGGACATGTAACTTTTCCTCATTACATGGTGTGGCTTGTATTTATGGTGCGTGTTCATTCATTCATTCACCAAGATTCAGTAAGCAGCTACTCCTGTGTATCCGGCACTCTTGCATTGTTGTAGTCTTTGGTAACGCTGCACATTCTAGTAGGGGAAGACACACACTAAACAAAACTACAATAAATATATAATACATCAGCTGGTGGTAAGTATATAAGGGTTGCCAGACTTAGCGAACAAGAATACAAGGCACCCAGTTAAATTTCAGTTTCAGATAAACCCAGAATAATTTTTTAGTGTAAGTATTCCCATGCAGTATTTGGCCTGACTTAGTTTTAGTGTAAGTAGGGCCCATACAATATGTGGGACATACGGATACTGAAAAATTACTTGTTGTTTATCTGGAATTCAAATTGAACTGGATAGCCCATATTTTCTCTGGCAATCCTGACATGGGTTACTGAGACTGTGGTTTCCTGTGGTTTGTACAAAGCGGGTCTGGCATTACTCAAGAATGTGTTATAAGGGTGGTGTGTATGACACGTGACTGGTTCTTACAGAGGTATTTAGAGATGGCTGAAGTTAGCTGTGTTTGTGCAAGAGTTGAGGAAATACATGTATATATAGTGTGTGTGTGTGTGTGTGTCCTATATATATAGTCTGTGTGTCTATATACATATCTCATCTCCAGCGTTTGGTGTTGGAGGAGAGGATTGTGATACAGGTGGGTTGTATGAGAACGTAGTATAGGAGGGATGCGTGTATATACCTCCATGTGCTGTGTGTGGTTTAATAAGGAAGTTATATGTGGGGTGTGTGATATTTTTGCTGTATCAGAGTGTACATGGGTGTATGAGTTACTGTCTCATAAAACACCCCTAACAAGAATTCTGTATACACTCCTAGGTACGCCGAGTGTCAGCCAGCTCCAGGCAGGGTGACAAGAACTTTACCACACAGATGTTATATCTGGTAAGCACTCTACCCCCATTCATCTCGCTCTTCTCTGCACTACCACACACACACACGCACACACACACACACACACACTCACTCTCTCACACACACACACACAGGAACATAGAGCAAAATATTCTGAATGGTCAGGGGCAGTCATTGCCTTCCCCAGCCTGTCCCAGCCACTGCCTGGAAATCTGCCTGCTGTCTAGAGCTCCATTCCCAGGGCCCATCCTACAGTCTCCAGGGCCCTGGGCCTGGTAGGAGCTACTGGGCTCTAATCTGGGGCAGAGGCCTCTAGCTGGAGCTCTGGGGTGACCACCCCTCTCCCAGGGCAAGCTACTCGCTTACATTTAATGCACGCAGGCACCACGTGGCCCGTGGCTCTCAGAGCTCCCCGCAGGACCCTGAGGACATTTCTCACCCCCGCTCACGCGGTCTCAGTCTCTGGAAAACCCTTCCCTTCCCTTGATCTCCTTTGGGAAATTCTTCCTGTTGAAGGAATAAATCCTCCTTGCTTTCAATATGACACCATCCCTAGACAAACAATCTTCTTTCAAAGTGCATTCCACTTGTCAAGATATTTTTCAACAGGGCCTTCAACTCATGGGGCTTCTCTTTCCACTTTGGTAAAAGAGGCCAAGCAACTCATGGGTCTCTCTCAGCATCCTTGCATCCTTCACATCCCCCACCTCATGACCCCAGGGAAAGATCCAAGAGAATAAGAGAGAAATCGGGGTCTGAGAAAAGCTGCACCTCTAGGTCTGTGCAAGCAGGATGCAGCCTGCTGTGAGTCCGACAAAGCTCCAGGCCCGGCTGCCCCAGGAGAGAGTCCTCAGACCAGCGGAGCTGACCTCCCATCTCCCAGGGGGCATCTGGCCATTCTGTGCCGTCTCACACCACAGGGACCCTCTGGATAGATACGGCAGCATCAGTGAGACAAGGTCTCTCGCTCCCTGCTTCACAGGTGACACGTTCTCAGTCCCCCGCTTCCTGGAGAAGCTTCAGTTTGGCAGAAACCCATGTGCCCCAGACAAGTTGCCCCCCACATACCTCCACCGTTCTCGGCAGTTTCCTGGGACTCTTCATTTTCCAGATGTTTCCTCTTTTGTCGCCGTTCCATCGTACCAACTAGAAGTCTCCCTTAGAAGATGCCTCAAGAGATGTCCAACTCCTCCTCTTCCCTACAGGTTGGCCCTTCTTGGCTCTTGGGCAATCCGTTGAAATGATTCAATACAAATAAAAATGGTCAAGTCTCCTAAATGGCTGAAAAACTTGTACCACTTAGTGAACCAGCAGTACTGCCTAGTGCTCACCAGGGCTGTTATGTTTGCAAGGTTGCCAGGCGCACAGTGGAATTCTGTGACCTCAGTGATGACATCAGAGCATTCGGTGGACCTAGGTTGAGCACAGTGTCTGCAGTAGCACACGCCCCATTTTCAAGAACAATTCCTTTTTCCCAGCCGAAGCTTTCCCGTGAAATAGAAAGGTTCATACCATATCTATTATAAATTGTATCATACCAGGTCTATTATAAAATTCACATTTTGATTGGAGATCTTTTAATGTCTTTTCTAGAGTGATTTAATATGAATATTTTAAATGGTCTCCAGTTTCCCTGTGGATTATTGACATTTTAAACTCTGCACTTCAATTTTCCCTCAATACGTGTAATTTTGTCACGGCTCTTTCTGTACTTAAAGATGAGGAACTATATAATTGATTTCTTCATTTTTTCCCCATCTCTTTCCAAGGTACTGCATTTGATTGTGTCTTGCGACTGAGTGAAAAATGCTAGTCCTTGAGTCAGGACATTGGGCCCTTTAGCAAGTAACTCAACCTATCTGGGCTTCAGCTTCTGTATGTGCGATCAAGAGGCTTGGACTAGCTGACTTTTCAAATGCTGTGTTTCTTTGATTCACTCTCACTTACTGATCTGCTCCGTAAGAAGAGGGTCTGTTCTCATAAAGTAACAACAGTCTTTTCCTAACCTTGGGTTGGGCGGAGTTTATCTGTTCGTACTCAGTTTGTTAGTTATATTGCCTTCTACGTATGCTTAGCTCTAAATAATTTATATGGCTCTTGTGACTATTTTTAGATCTTCTTTTTTTCTTATTTTCTTTTACAGTTTCTAATTTGTTATCGCCAGTGTAGAAGAGCCTGATTGACTTCTAAAATTTATTGATCTTGTATGTGTGTGCCTTGTTGAACCGTCTTATTAGTTCCTGCTAGTTTATCTGTGGGTTCTTTTGGGTCTCCTAGATAAATGAGCATATTAAATGTAAATAATGTGTTCTTTGGATAAAGTTTATTTTCTTGCATCTCTATGTATAGAAGCAATATGTTGAATTGATTTAAATATTTAAATATTACATACCTGTTATCACAATCTAACATTCTTTATCTTATTTTCTTTCAATCAATATTATGTTTTCAAGATTTATCCACGTGAATCCATATAGATCTAGGTCTTTGATTTTTGACTGTTTGATATTATTTGATCACATGCATATAGCATCATTTATTTTCCATTCAAGCATTATTGGACAATTGGATTGTTTCCCCCCCTTCTCTAGAACAAACAACATTTCCTAGAATATCCCTGAAGATGTCTGACAGTCGAGAAGGGCCAGGCTGCCCGAAGGACTGCTACTTGCTTTTTGCCACGTTCCAACAGGCCGTCTCCAGCCAGCAATTTGAAGCACAGCTGAAATGAGAACTGCCCCAAATGTGAAGATCTTAGGAGCTTCCTAGAAGGTGGGAGGTTAATGATAGGCATCCTGCTGGGATCCCAGGGGAGTCTGAGCTGGCCTGAAGCTCATCTTCCTCCTCCACCTCTCAAGAGAAATGTGGAGGAAAGAAGACTTCAAAAACTGTGAGCAGGCAGAGGGAGAGATATTGGGGGCCGAAGCTGTAACTGAGGTCTTGGAGTGGGCTCTGAGGACACAGAGCCTCTAGAGAGCCAGGCTCTGCCTTCTGAGAACTTCTCCCCTAAGGCTGCTCATAATTCACGTGATACCAGCCATATAGATCCGACTTGGCCCACACTGTCACAGAAAGCCTTATCAGAATCTCTTCTTCTTCATACACTCTTGTGTCTGTTACTTGGTTATTGCCTTTGGTGCTCCACTGATGTGAACCACAGTCACTCGGGGATGGAGGACACTAGTGATCCATCTTGCTCTGTGGCCTCAGTCCACAGCTTGAGGGTAAGTGAAGAGGCCAAATGAAGGTCAAGAAGGAACGATGGAGTTTGAAGAGAAGACCTGAGTTAAGGGTGTCTTCTCAAGTCTTGATGACTGAAATGTAGCTCCAGTACCTGAAGTCCTGCTTGTTCTCAAGGCTGACCACGGG
The DNA here is from genome assembly GCF_964341445.2 of Mesoplodon mirus. Taxonomy (NCBI): domain Eukaryota; kingdom Metazoa; phylum Chordata; class Mammalia; order Artiodactyla; family Ziphiidae; genus Mesoplodon; species Mesoplodon mirus. The sequence continues at coordinate 121,413 of NW_028295290.1, forward strand.
GCTGGGTGCACTCAGTGAAGGAACCGTATACACTTAGTATTTCCTTGCTTGCTCACACTTGCCCTACTCTGATACACCCTCTGCAAGACTGATCTTCCCCTGAAACAACTTTCCACCTGCTACTGTCATCTCAGGAACATTTGCTTCCCCTTCCTAGTGCTCCCCTAGAATGCCATTGCAGCCAATTCATAATTTGATAATCATGCTGCTTAGCATATTCTCAGCAACTTCTGATAAATTTTATTCACTTTATTCCATAGTCTTCACCCATCAATAATCTTCCTTAACTTCCTAGCTGCAGGTTAACCCATTCGGAATCATTTCTTTTTCTTTCTCTTCTTTGGCAAATCCTTTCTATCTTTTAAGGTCTTTTTCTTGTCTCTCTACCATCCTGCCTTCCTGAACTTCTTTTCTTTCGTTTAAGTAACTTTTCAATCTCCTTCCCCAATTTCCTCATACACATTGAGAGTTTATTCCTCACACGTTAGACAGCGGTTTATGAATGGCCAGGCATAATGGACTCAGAATGAGTTGGCACCCCCGAGGTACCTGTCTTGCTGGGGAGCCACAGGTGAAGGGCTGTCTGCTGGACATATGTTTGCATGGAGTCAGGCTGAGTGGCCTCAGGGTGTTTACTCTGCCCTTGTGTGTGTTTCTCGCTAGTTGGTTTCCTCGCCAGCCACCTGTGACCTCCCTCCATCCAGCCCAGGGAATCCTTCTCATCACAGGGGTAGGATGTTTGTCTCGTTTTCCATCACATCCTTTCCCCAAAGTTTGGTTGTGAGTTGTTCCCATTCCAAAGACCTTTCCTCTTTGAAGAGAAAAGAGAAAATATTTTCTCTCCTTTCCTCTCACTTCACTTCTGCTCTATTATCTCCTCCGTCCAGAATGGCCCACTGACTCACATGGGTGTAGATCCGAAGATGGCAAGAACTGCCAGCAATTCTGAGATAATAATATGGATGGATCAGGAAAACTTGAAAACCTTTATCCCGCCACATTAAAAAAATTTGCACTTCCAGTGTATTCAGAGTCTCAGTGTAGAAACACAAATGATAGAGAAATTGAATGACACTCAAGTTTTTCTTTCCTCCTTTCCTGATTTATTCTAATCCTCCATGCTAACATGATGAACTATTTGTTAGGTAAAGTTTCAGACATTTTCTACCCATGCACACTTTTCTTCTTTTCACATAAGAGTGTGAACTAGGTCACTTTCAACATGCTGTGATTCTGTGATTCACTGTCTCCCACCGTGTCATCCACTGATAAAGTCATCTGTTTCACGGAGAACTATTTCCAATAGCTAATAGCCAATGTCTGTGGAGTGCTTACTCTGTGTCGGTTTCTTGTAACTACCTTACAGATCATTTGTACAACGTACCCATGGACCAGGTACAATTATGACCCCCAAGTGACAGATAAGTGCAGATAAGTACAAATAAATACAGAGGCCAAGTGACTTGCCCAAGACACTGGAGCAAATCAAAATCCATGCCTCTGTAATCATTTTGCTCTATTGCCTCTGTCTGGGAGGCTTGATGATTTGGCAACTAAAACCTTAAATAGCATGTTCCATTTTTATACCTGTGACACAAGCGTGGGGCTGTGATATGGGGTAACTAACCTGACTACTTTTGAAAACCCTTATGCACCTGGATGAAAGTAAGCCAGGGACTGCAAGCTATAGATTTAAGGTTTCCTACCAACTTTTAAAAATAGCTTCTTGAATGCAATTTACGTAGTGTCAAGTCTAGGATGTAGTCCAAATAGTAACAGAAAAATGGAGATATGTAGAAAAATACTTAAAGTTGACAAGTATTGGGAGTGTAGTATTTTGGGGGCCAGTGTGTAGACCACAGGAAAACTTGCTGTTTCCATCCCAAAGGGAAGAGCCCTACGTTGCAACTGCCAAGGTCCCTGGGGCAGCAAGTGTGCTCACTGCTTAGTAAAGAAGCATCCTCAGTTTGATAGAATCATATGGGAGCCTTACATTTGGTTAGCAGTTCTACATTCTTGATGTAATAATATTTTCAGGGTGTGGGAGGGTATCAAGCTCTGAAAATACCCTTGGAGAGATTTGCTTATTAAGTTTGGCTTTTTCAATCTCCCTACTACTTCTTGACTAAACACCAGGCGGTTTCCTTCACTTTTCAGAACCATGTTGTTTTTCCCTTGTCTAATGAACTTTGAAATACTTTTGGATGAGCTATTAAGTTTGGGAGAAAATAAACATCTCTTTAAAATAAGGAAGATAATAACAATGACAAGTAGAAAAAGCTCTAAAGCAGAGAATATCCTCCATTCTAGCCAATGACTGGGAGTAGAAGGTACGTGCTCGCTGTCCAGGACATAGAAATAAAAGCTGAGGAGGCGCTGAGGCGTCTCCTGGATCTCTATGAGCCTCCATCATTTCTGAAGGGTAGGGTTGACAGATAAAATAGAGGCTGTTTAGTTAAATATGAATGTCAGAAAAACAACAAGTATATTTTTAAGATAAGTATGCCCCAAATAGTTCATAGGATCTACTTATACTAAAAATAATGACTTATTATTCATGTGAAGTTCAAGTTTAACTGGGTATCCTGTACTTTTATTGACTAAATCTGACAGCCCTACTGATGATCCACAATGGAGGCAGTTGAGGAGCGGTACATGCTGGCTCTCGGACAGTCAGAAATGGCTTCAGCAGATCCAGGTACAGTATGAAATTCTTTTTGGATGTAGCTCAGAAGCCATGGCCAGCCCTTGACTGCAAGTACTGCCTCGGGTTTCCCTGAGGTGGGGTAAACCTTCCTCTTAATGGCCTTTTGGTAAGTCTGGAAGACCATATCCAAGGGGAGCCCCAAAGTCAGTTTCATCCTCACAACCATGTTTCCAATTCCTGGAATTGGCTGCATGTGACTCACAAGAGCTGAGGAGGTTTGTGGAAATTGGGAGTGTCATAGCTTGAACCCTTTGTAGGTAAAGTTTTGCTGTTGTGAGAGTTGTAACAGGAGCAATGTGAAAGACTCCAGGTCCCCAGGTAGATAGAAATAATCCTGTTCTACCTGTGTGTATGTGACAAGTCTCTAATAGTTCAGAGAGCAAGTATCTGGTCTTAGAAAGACTGATCCAAGCTTGGATGTTTCTGGCGACAAGGCAAGGTCCTGAGTTTCAAGTTCACCTTTTATGGTTGAGGAGACAATAAGGTGGTCAGAAGGGAAATCATGGAGGAGACCTTGGCTTCATCCATTGTGCAGGCTTGTATATGTGGTTCTATGTAGATTGTGTTTCAAAGGTGGAGCTTGTTTACAACTATGAACATTCTCCGATGTGCTTTTTGGACCTTCATTCCCAGAGCGAGAGCAGTGCTGAGGCTCTAGAAATGCCATGGATATTCTGAGCTGTCAGTGGCATTTCCCAGGTACTGTTCCCCTGGTGCCGCTCCTTGAAATGTCCAAAGGGATTATCATCTGTCTTGTGGCGGGTCCTAGCATTGTGAAATGAAGCTGCTGCACCTGGCTCAGAGGATTTCGGATGCGGTGGGAGGAGTAGTAGTACTACGACTATAAATTGTATCACAGCATATCTATTCCATCTTGAGAGTGGGGTTGGGGGGTTATGAAGGGGGGCTTTTATTGTACTTTTATACATTGTACCCTTGAAACTAATTCAATTTTTTTAAATTAATTAATTTATTTTGGGCTGCATTGGGTCTTTGTTGCTGCTAGCGGGTGTTCTCTAGTTGCAGTGCGCCGGGGCTCCTCTTGGCTGTGGTGCACGGGCTTCTCATTGCAGTGGCTTCTCTTGTTGCAGAGCATGGGCTCTAGGCACGCAGGCTTCCGTAGTCGTGGCACGTGGGCTCTGTTGATGTGGCACACGGGCTCTAGAGCGCAGGCTCAGTAGTTGTGGCACGCGGGCTTAGTTACTACGTGGCACGTGGGATCTTCCCAGACCAGGGCTCGAACCCATGTTCCCTGCATTCGCAGGCATATTCTTAACTACCGCTCCACCAGGGAAGCCCAATAATTCAGTTTTTTATAAAGAGAAGTTTCCTAATATTATTCCAAAATTTTAAAACTATGTAGTTGGATAACACTATGAAAAATTAACTGATATATTCTTTTATTATTTCTCTTTGCTCCCTGGATATTTTTTCCTCATCCAGTCAGCTAGGCACTGTGAGCTCACTGCATTAGGAAGGTAAAGACTCAGCAGAAATGAGGGAGAAAAAAAGAAAATTCTCAGCTTTGGAATGTTCACAACGGAGGCCACAGTAAAACAGGTGAGAATTCTGTGAACAAAAAATAAATGTCGTCTCAAATGCAAAAAAGTATTCTCTGCACTGGGAGGCAGGAGAGGGAGGGAGGGAAGGACTGAAGGAGAGAGATCAGTGTGGCCAGGCACATGGAAACTTTGCTTGAGGACGATAGGCCCAGGAAGAGAATCAGAATCTGGAGAAGGTTCAGCCTGCACGTGATCATTGCCTCCAGCCAGCACCCTCATCTCAGACGTTGGGAAATTCAGAGAGAGAGTGGGAGTACGTCAGGAGGGCCACGCGCAGAGTCTGTGTGGCAGGGGTTGTGGCCGTTCCCTATTTGTGAGGAGTCCCCAGCAATTTGCAGGCCTCTTCGGGAAAATGCTGGCGGACGTCTCTAGTGCTTATGTGAAAGCTTGTTCACAAACCTTGAAAGATACAGATGTAGCTGACAGATAGATGCATAGATAGAAAAATGTCATTAAATCAAAGCTCCAGGAAAGGTTTGGAAAATGCCCTTTATTGCATAGGACGCTTCTATTGTCATATGATGTTAGACTGAGTGCCGGTCCCTTCATCCTCCTTCAGACCACGGCATTCTGTCTGCTACTCTCCCGAGGGTCCTTTCTTCTCCCTGGAAGGGATAAAGCAAATGAGGTAGAACAGGAAGAGACAAGAAGCACTCCAAGCTCTGCTGGTCAGGGTTACCCTCCAGCATTGCCTTAATGCTCAGAGCCACACACACCACAGTGAGCTTGGCTCCAGATCAACTACCACGCCACGAAGGTTCTGGAACATTTCCATATCTCGGGGGACCTCATTTCCACCTGACTCTCTTTCCTATTCCCCCTTGTCACAGAAGGCTAGGTCCAGTGGTCAGGGTGAGATCTCGGCTCAGGCCCAAGGCTCTCAGACCTCAAAGTTCTGGTCCTGCAAGGGCCCCTGTCCTCTCTTGAGACCACTCCTGGCTCTCTCTGCTGAGAAGGAGCTGCTGGCAGTACGTCCTCTAAGAGTTGAGGTCCATCGTGCAGACCCTGAGAAAACTCCTAGGAAAAGGCTCCACCTTCTTGTTTACATCAACAGAGGTCAATGCCTTTGTTAGTGCTGGGTGTGTCCCATTTGATGCAACTGCAGAGCCATTAGGTCAACCAGCACATGTGTGCGGCCCCTTCCCTTAGACTCCTCTGGGCCCTCGTGACATAGGCTCAGAAGACTGCCAGCCTCAAGCCTTACCTCTTCCAAGGGACGGCCACACCGTCTTCCAGGATCTTCTGTCCCATGAATCTCAGTTGCTGTTTGGAACTCAAAGGAGAGAAAAGACCCTGCCTGCGGGGTCTCTTTGGGCTGGGGCCTTCCCCCGTGGGCTGCTCTCCCTCATTCTCCTTTTCTTCTTGCTTCTCTTTATCCTCCTCCTCCTCCTCCTCCTCCTCCTCCTCCTCCTCAGGGGTGCTCTCGGATTCCACATTGCCCATCCACTGGGCCATGTTGAGATGAAAGACACGGCAGCTGAAGCCCTGCAGGACGCCGAACTTCACTTGCTGCTGGAGGATCTCCAAGGTGGGGAAGACCCGGCAGCAAGCCATGCACCTGAAGCTAGTCTCCATGGTCAGCATCCAGTCCGCTGTCTTGGCGCTGGGTCTCTCCTCGACAGCAGGTGGCCCTGATGGGCTGCCTGGCTCTGCCCTTTCCTCATACTCTTTCTCCTCCCCAGTGGGCTCACTGTCAGACAGGAGGCTTTCGGTGGACACATCAGAAGAGGGGTCAGTGGCTACTGCGCACACATCCTCAGGAAGGGTCACTTCTTCTATCGTCAGCTGCTTTTCAGGCAACCCCAAGGGTTTCTTTGTCTTCCAGGAGACAGCGACACCCTTGTTCACTTGTACCTGCATGTAGTATATTTTCATGCCCCTTTCCTCTTTGTCTGGGTGCAGATAGTTCTTACAGGGTGAAGAGGGTGAGGAGGAGACACAGTGTGATGGGGAAGCGGTCTCTCCTTCTTCCTGATCCTGGGCTAGGGGTGGTCTAGGCTGGGCAGTGTCTCGATGAAATCTCCGGATTCCTGAAAAAGGAAATGAAAATCATAATAACATGCATGGGCCATGCCGGAAGCTGAGGGAGCAGGTGTGGTAGACGAGAGAGGGACATTGGCACGACATAGCTATGTCGTGAGCTTGGTGTCTGTTGGCCGTAGGACGGAGTGGTGTATCTGGTGTCATCTGTGGGCTTTTAATGTGCGTGGGGGGGGATACTGGAGCGGTGTCTGTATACAGGGGTGTGGAGTATGGTGGTGAGGGCTGTAGTATGTGAGGGATGCGGCTGGATGCGTGTACGACGAGGAGTGTGAGTTTGGGAATATCGGTGGTGCATTCCTTGTGGAATGGGGCTGTGGTGCAGCAGAGTACTGTGGAGCACGTGCTTGGGGTTGATGTGCACTGAGAAGGGCTGTGCCTGGAGGGCGCGTGTATGTGTGAGCTGTGTGCACCTGAGCTGGATGGTCCTGCTCTCAGGCTGGAGGTGTATGATGCAGAACTCTGTCCTTCTCTGGAAGCAAAGGCAAAGACAAAGCCTACATTTTCCTCTGAAGATGCTTAATCTGGTCCCTCTTCCCTCCACCTCAAGCCCAGACCTTTCCGGCCCCTGCTCCTTGACTTCCCCACCATGGTAGTAGCAGTATTCACACACACACCCCCAGACTCAGCTGGCATCCACGCCCTCGGAACAGCTCAGCCATCCTGCCCAGGCTCCTCCACAGAGCCCTCATCACCTCTGATGACCCTGGGTTTCCTCTCAGCCTCCCTGGGATCTGTGTGCCTCCTGCCTCACAGCCAAGCACCCCCTCACCTGAGGAGCCCCGCGCCCTTACCAGCGTAGCTGAGCTTGCGCAGAGTAGAAGTACAGAAGAAGTATTTAGAGGCAGAGGAGACCTCCCCTGCCCCTTGGCTGCAGCCTTGGGCCACCACAGTGGATCCAAGCCGAGGGGGATCCTCTTGTGACTTCGAGAGTCCTGAGGGAGGAATGAAAGGCTCAGGGTGGGTTCATCAGTCCTCTGTCCACAAATATTTACTGAGTGTGTGACACGTGTCAGGTGCAGTGAATACACACAGTTGAGAGTGTGGTTCCCAGTGGATCCTCCAGGATTTAATTCCAATCATTACTTATTCTCTCACTGTCTAGTTGGTAATGTAGGCCTCGGTGGTGACTGTGAGTGTGTGGGAAGAGTGAGTGATGTGTATCAGTTAAGTCTGTGGTAAGTGTGGGGTTGGCATGGGGAGCACAGTGCAGACGTGTCTATCTGTGTCTGTGGCCTTTGTGTGCATGGTTTCTGTTCACAAGTCAGGAATTCTGGGACATGTAACTTTTCCTCATTACATGGTGTGGCTTGTATTTATGGTGCGTGTTCATTCATTCATTCACCAAGATTCAGTAAGCAGCTACTCCTGTGTATCCGGCACTCTTCCATGGTTGTAGTCTTTGGTAACGCTGCACATTCTAGTAGGGGAAGACACACACTAAACAAAACTACAATAAATATATAATACATCAGCTGGTGGTAAGTATATAAGGGTTGCCAGACTTAGCGAACAAGAATACAAGGCACCCAGTTAAATTTCAGTTTCAGATAAACCCAGAATAATTTTTTCGTGTAAGTATTCCCATGCAGTATTTGGCCTGACTTAGTTTTAGTGTAAGTAGGGCCCATACAATATGTGGGACATACGGATACTGAAAACTTACTTGTTGTTTATCTGGAATTCAAATTGAACTGGATAGCCCATATTTTCTCTGGCAATCCTGACATGGGTTACTGAGACTGTGGTTTACTGTGGTTTGTACAAAGCGGGTCTGGCATTACTCAAGAATGTGTTATAAGTGTGGTGTGTATGACACGTGACTGGTTCTTATAGAGGTATTTAGAGATGGCTGAAGTTAGCTGTGTTTGTGCAAGAGTTGAGGAGATACATGTATATATAGTGTGTGTGTGTGTGTGTCCTATATATATAGTGTGTGTGTCTATATACATATCTCATCTCCAGCGTTTGGTGTTGGAGGAGAGGATTGTGATACAGGTGGGTTGTATGAGAACGTAGTATAGGAGGGATGCGTGTATATACCTCCATGTGCTGTGTGTGGTTTAGTAAGGAAGTTATATGTGGGGTGTGTGATATTTTTGCTGTATCAGAGTGTACATGGGTGTATGAGTTACTGTCTCATAAAACACCCCTAACAAGAATTCTGTATACACTCTTACGTACACCGAGTGTCAGCCAGGTCCAGGCAGGGTGACAAGAACTTTACCACGCAGACTTTATATCTGGTAAGCACTCTAACCCCATTCATCTCGCTCTTCTCTGCACTACCACACACACACACACACACACACACACACACACACTCACACACCCACACACACACAGGAACATAGAGCAAAATATTCTGAATGGTCAGGGGCAGTCATTGCCTTCCCCAGCCTGTCCCAGCCACTGCCTGGAAATCTGCCTGCTGTCTAGAGCTCCATTCCCAGGGCCCATCCTACAGTCTCCAGGGCCCTGGGCCTGGTAGGAGCTACTGGGCTCTAATCTGGGGCAGAGGCCTCTAGCTGGAGCTCTGGGGTGATCACCCCTCTCCCAGGGCAGACTACTCGCCTACATTTAATGCACGCAGGCACCACGTGGCCCGTGGCTCTCAGAGCTCCCCGCAGGACCATGAGGACATTTCTCACCCCCGCTCACGCGGTCTCAGTCTCTGGAAAACCCTTCCCTTCCCTTGATCTCCTTTGGGAAATTCTTCCTGTTGAAGGAATAAATCCTCCTTGCTTTCAATATGACACCATCCCTAGACAAACAATCTTCTTTCAAAGTGCATTCCACTTGTCAAGATATTTTTCAACAGGGCCTTCAACTCATGGGGCTTCTCTTTCCACTTTGGTAAAAGAGGCCAAGCAACTCATGGGTCTCTCTCAGCATCCTTGCATCCTTCACATCCCCCACCTCATGACCCCAGGGAAAGATCCAAGAGAATAAGAGAGAAATCGGGGACTGAGAAAAGCTGCACCTCTAGGTCTGTGCAAGCAGGATGCAGCCTGCTATGAGTCCGACAAAGCTCCAGGCCCGGCTGCCCCAGGAGAGAGTCCTCAGACCAGCGGAGCTGACCTCCCATCTCCCAGGGGGCATCTGGCCATTCTGTGCCGTCTCACACCACAGGGACCCTCCAGATAGATACGGCAGCATCAGTGAGACAAGGTCTCTCGCTCCATGCTTCACAAGTGACATGTTCTCAGTCCCCCGCTTCCTAGAGAAGGTTCAGTTTGGCAGAAACCCATGTGCCCCAGACAAGTTGCCCCCCACATACCTCCTCCGTTCTCGGCAGTTTCCTGGGACTCTTCATTTTCCAGATGTTTCCTCTTTTGTCGCTGTTCCATCGTACCAACTAGAAGTCTCCCTTAGAAGATGCCTCAAGAGATGTCCAACTCCTCCTCTTCCCTACAGGTTGGCCCTTCTTGGCTCTTGGGCAATCCGTTGAAATGATTCAATACAAATAAAAATGGTCAAGTCTCCTAAATGGCTGAAAAACTTGTACCACTTAGTGAACCAGCAGTACTGCCTAGTGCTCACCAGGGCTGTTATGTTTGCAAGGTTGCCAGGCACACAGTGGAATTCTGTGACCTCAGTGATGACATCAGAGCATTCGGTGGACCTAGGTTGAGCACAGTGTCTGCAGTAGCACAGGCCCCATTTTCAAGAACAATTCCTTTTTCCCAGCCGAAGCTTTCCCGTGAAAGGGAAAGGTTCATACCATATCTATTATAAATTGTATCATACCATGTCTATTATAAAATTCACATTTTGATTGGAGATCTTTTAATGTCTTTTCTAGAGAGATTTAATATGAATATTTTAAATGGTCTCCAGTTTCCCTGTGGATTATTGACATTTTAAACTCTGCACTTCAATTTTCCCTCAATACGTGTAATTTTGTCACGGCTCTTTCTGTACTTAAAGATGAGGAACTATATAATTGATTTCTTCATTTTTTCCCCATCTCTTTCCAAGGTACTGCATTTGATTGTGTCTTGCGACTGAGTGAAAAATGCTAGTCCTTGAGTCAGGACTTTGGGCCCTTTAGCAAGTAACTCAACCTATCTGGGCTTCAGCTTCTGTATGTGCGATCAAGAGGCTTGGACTAGCTGACTTTTCAAATGCTGTGTTTCTTTGATTCACTCTCACTTACTGATCTGCTCCTTAAGAAGAGGGTCTGTTCTCATAAAGTAACAACAGTCTTTTCCTAACCTTGGGTTGGGCGGAGTTTATCTGTTCGTACTCAGTTTGTTAGTTATATTGCCTTCTACGTATGCTTAGCTCTAAATAATTTATATGGCTCTTGTGACAATTTTTAGATCTTCTTTTTTTCTTATTTTTCTTTTACAGATTCTAATTTGTTATCGCCAGTGTAGAGGAGCCTGATTGACTTTTAAAATTTATTGATCTTGTATGTGTGTGCCTTGTTGAACCGTCTTATTAGTTCCTGCTAGTTTATCTGTGGGTTCTTTTGGGTCTCCTAGATAAATGAGCATATTAAATGTAAATAATGTGTTCTTTGGATAAAGTTTATTTTCTTGCATCTCTCTATATAGAAGCAATATGTTGAATTGATTTAAATATTTAAATACTTACATACCTGTTATCACAATCTAACATTCTTTATCTTATTTTCTTGCAATCAATATTATGTTTTCAAGATTTATCCACGTGAATCCATATAGATCTAGGTCTTTGATTTTTGACTGTTTGATATTATTTGATCACATGCATATAGCATCATTTATTTTCCATTCAAGCATTATTGGACAATTGGATTGTTTCCCTCCCTTCTCTAGAACAAACAACATTTCCTAGAATATCCCTGAAGATGTCTGATAGTCGAGAAGGGTCAGGCTGCCCGAAGGATTGCTACTTGCTTTTAGCCACCTTCCAACAGGCCGTCTCCAGCCAGCAATTTGAAGCACAGCTGAAATGAGAACTGCCCCAAATGTGAAGATCTTAGGAGCTTCCTAGAAGGTGGGAGGTTAATGATAGGCATCCTGCTGGGATCCCAGGGGAGTCTGAGCTGGCCTGAAGCTCATCTTCCTCCTCCACCTCTCAAGAGAAATGTGGAGGAAAGAAGACTTCAAAAACTGTGAGCAGGCAGAGGGAGAGATATTGGGGGCCGAAGCTGTAACTGAGGTCTTGGAGTGGGCTGTGAGCACGCAGAGCCTCTAGAGAGCCAGGCTCAGCCTTCTGAGAACTTCTCCCCTAAGGCTGCTCATAATTCACGTGATACCAGCCATATAGAGCCGACTTGGCCCACACTGTCACAGAAAGCCTTATCAGAATCTCTTCTTCTTCATACACTCTTGTGTCTGTTACTTGGTTATTGCCTTTGGTACTCCACTGATGTGAACCACAGTCGCCAGGGGATGGAGGACACTAGTGACCCATCTTGCTCTGTGGCCTCCGTCCACAGCTTGAGGGTAAGGGAAGAGGCCAAATGAAGGTCAAGAAGGAAAGATGGAGTTTGAAGAGAAGACCTGAGTTAAGGGTGTCTTCTCAAGTCTTGATGACTGAAATGTAGCTCCAGTACCTGAAGTCCTGCTTGTTCTCAAGGCTGACCACGGGGCTGGGTGCACTCAGTGAAGGAACCGTATACACTTAGTATTTCCTTGCTTGCTCACACTTGCCCTCCTCTGATACACCCTCTGCAAGACTGATCTTCCCCTGAAACAACTTTCTACCTGCCACTGTCATCTCATGAACATTTGCTTCCCCTTCCTAGTGTCCCCCTAGAATGCCATTGCAGCCAATTCATAATTTGATAATCATGCTGCTTAGCATATTCTCAGCAACTTCTGATAAATTTTATTCACTTTATTCCATAGTCTTCACCCATCAATAATCTTCCTTAACTTCCTAGCTGCAGGTTAACCCATTCGGATTCATTTCTTTTTCTTTCTCTTCTTTGGCAAATCCTTTCTATCTTTTAAGGTCTTTTTCTTGTCTCTCTACCATCCTGCCTTCCTGAACTTCTTTTTTTTCCATTTAAGTAACCTTTCAATCTCCTTCCCCAGTTTCCTCATAAACATTGAGAGTTTATTCCTCACACGTTAGACAGTGGTTTATGAATGGCCAGGCATAACGGACTCAGAATGAGTTGGCACCCCCGAGGTACCTGTCTTGCTGGGGAGCCACAGGTGAAGGGCTGGCTGCTGGACACATGTTTGCATGGAGTCAGGCTGAGTGGCCTCAGGGTGTTTGCCCTGCACTTGTGTGTGTTTCTCCCTAGTTGGTTTCCTTGTCCAGCCACCTGTGACCTCCCTCCATCCAGCCCAGGGAATCCTTCTCATCACAGGGGTAGGATGTTTGTCTCATTTTCCATCACATCCTTTCCCCAAAGTTTGGTTGTGAGTTGTTCCCATTCCAAAGACCTTTCCTCTTTGAAGAGAAAAGAGAAAATCTTTTCTCTCCTTTCCTCTCACTTCACTTCTGCTCTATTATCTCCTCCGTCCAGAATGGCCCACTGACTCACATGGGTGAAGATCCGAAGATGGCAAGAACTGCCAGCAATTCTGAGATAATAATACGGATGGATCAGGAAAACTTGAAAACCTTTATCCCGCCACATTAAAAAAAATTGCACTTCCAGTGTATTCAGAGTCTCAGTGTAGAAACACAAATGATAGAGAAATTGAATGACACTCAAGTTTTTCTTTCCTCCTTTCCTGATTTATTCTAATCCTCCATGCTAACATGACGAACTATTTGTTAGGTAAAGTTTCAGACATTTTCTACCCATGCACACTTTTCTTCTTTTCACATAAGAGTGTGAACTAGGTCACTTTCAACATGCTGTGATTCTGTGATTCACTGTCTCCCACCGAGTCATCCACTGATAAAGTCATCTGTTTCACGGAGAACTATTTCCAATAGCTAATAGCCAATGTCTGTGGAGTGCTTACTCTGTGTCGGTTTCTTGTAACTACTTTACAGATCATTTGTACAACGTACCCATGGACCAGGTACAATTATGACCCCCAAGTGACAGATAAGTGCAGATAAGTACAAATACATACAGAGGCCAAGTGACTTGCCCAAGACACTGGAGCAAATCAAAATCCATGCCTCTGTAATCATTTTGCTCTATTGCCTCTGTCTGGGAGGCTTGATGATTTGGCAACTAAAACCTTAAATAGCATGTTCCATTTTTATATCTGTGACACAAGCGTGGGGCTGTGATATGGGGTAACTAACCTGACTACTTTTGAAAACCCTTATGCACCTGGATGAAAGTAAGCCAGGGACTGCAAGCTATAGATTTAAGGTTTCCTACCAACTTTTAAAAATAGCTTCTTGAATGCAATTTACGTAGTGTCAAGTCTAGGATGTAGTCCAAATAGTAACAGAAAAATGGAGATATGTAGAAAAATACTTAAAGTTGACAAGTATTGGGAGTGTAGTATTTTGGGGGCCAGTGTGTAGACCACAGGAAAACTTGCTGTTTCCATCCCAAAGGGAAGAGCCCTACGTTGCAACTGCCAAGGTCCCTGGGGCAGCAAGTGTGCTCACTGCTTAGTAAAGAAGCATCCTCAGTTTGATAGAATCATATGGGAGCCTTACATTTGGTTAGCAGTTCTACATTCTTGATGTAATAATATTTTCAGGGTGTGGGAGGGTATCAAGCTCTGAAAATACCCTTGGAGAGATTTGCTTATTAAGTTTGGCTTTTTCAATCTCCCTACTACTTCTTGACTAAACACCAGGCGGTTTCCTTCACTTTTCAGAACCATGTTGTTTTTCCCTTGTCTAATGAACTTTGAAATACTTTTGGATGAGCTATTAAGTTTGGGAGAAAATAAACATCTCTTTAAAATAAGGAAGATAATAACAATGACAAGTAGAAAAAGCTCTAAAACAGAGAATATCCTCCATTCTAGCCAATGACTGGGAGTGGAAGGTGCGTGCTCGCTGTCCAGGACGTAGAAATAAAAGCTGAGGAGGCGCTGAGGCGTCTCCTGGATCTCTATGAGCCTCCATCATTTCTGAAGGGTAGGGTTGACAGATAAAATAGAGGCTGTTTAGTTAAATATGAATGTCAGAGAAACAACAAGTATATTTTTAAGATAAGTATGCCCCAAATAGTTCATAGGATCTACTTATACTAAAAATAATGACTTATTATTCATGTGAAGTTCAAGTTTAACTGGGTATCCTGTACTTTTATTGACTAAATCTGACAGCCCTACTGATGATCCACAATGGAGGCAGTTGAGGAGCGGTACATGCTGGCTCTCGGACAGTCAGAAATGGCTTCAGCAGATCCAGGTACAGTATGAAATTCTTTTTGGATGTAGCTCAGAAGCCATGGCCAGCCCTTGACTGCAAGTACTGCCTCGGGTTTTCCTGAGGTGGGGTAAACCTTCCTCTTAATGGCCTTTTGGTAAGTCTGGAAGACCATATCCAAGGGGAGCCCCAAAGTCAGTTTCATCCTCACAACCATGTTTCCAATTCCTGGAATTGGCTGCATGTGACTCACAAGAGCTGAGGAGGTTTGTGGAAATTGGGAGTGTCATAGCTTGAACCCTTTGTAGGTAAAGTTTTGCTGTTGTGAGAGTTTTAACAGGAGCAATGTGAAAGACTCCAGGTCCCCAGGTAGATAGAAATAATCCTGTTCTACCTGTGTGTATGTGACAAGTCTCTAATAGTTCAGAGAGCAAGTATCTGGTCTTAGAAAGACTGATCCAAGCTTGGATGTTTCTGGTGACAAGGCAAGGTCCTGAGTTTCAAGTTCACCTTTTATGGTTGAGGAGACAATAAGGTGGTCAGAAGGGAAATCATGGAGGAGACCTTGGCTTCATCCATTGTGCAGGCTTGTATATGTGGTTCTATGTAGATTGTGTTTCAAAGGTGGAGCTTGTTTACAACTATGAACATTCTCCGATGTGCTTTTTGGACCTTCATTCCCAGAGCGAGAGCAGTGCCGAGGCTCTAGAAATGCCATGGATATTCTGAGCTGTCAGTGGCATTTCCCAGGTACTGTTGCCTTGTGCCGCTCCTTGAAATGTCCAAAGGGATTATCATCTGTCTTGTGGCGGGTCCTAGCATTGTGAAAGGAAGCTGCTGCACCTGGCTCAGAGGATTTCGGATGTGGTGGGAGGAGTAGTAGTACTACGACTATAAATTGTATCACAGCATATCTATTCCATCTTGAGAGTGGGGTTGGGGGGTTATGAAGGGGGGCTTTTATTGTACTTTTATACATTGTACCCTTGAAACTAATTCAATTTTTTAAAATTAATTAATTTATTTTGGGCTGCATTGGGTCTTTGTTGTTGCTAGCGGGCATTCTCTAGTTGCAGTGAGCCGGGGCTCCTCTTGGCTGTGGTGCACGGGCTTCTCATTGCAGTGGCTTGTCTTGTTGCGGAGCATGGGCTCTAGGCACGCAGGCTTCCGTAGTCGTGGCACGTGGGCTCTGTTGATGTGGCACACGGGCTCTAGAGCGCAGGCTCAGTAGTTGTGGCGCGCGGGCTTAGTTACTCCGTGGCACGTGGGATCTTCCCAGACCAGGGCTTGAACCCATGTCCCCTGCATTCGCAGGCATATTCTTAACTACTGCTCCACCAGGGAAGCCCAATAATTCAGTTTTTTATAAAGAGAAGATTCCTAATATTATTCCAAAATTTTAAAAATATGTAGTTGGATAACACTATGAAAAATTAACTGATATATTCTTTTATTATTTCTCTTTGCTCCCTGGATCTTTTTCCCCATCCAGTCAGCTAGGCACTCTGAGTTCACTGCATTAGGAAGGTAAAGACTCAGCAGAAATGAGGGAGAAAAAAAGAAAATTCTCAGCTTTGGAATGTTCACAACGGAGGCCACAGTAAAACAGGTGAGAATTCTGTGAACAAAAAATAAATGTCGTCTCAAATGCAAAAAAGTATTCTCTGCACTGGGAGGCAGGAGAGGGAGGGAGGGAAGGACTGAAGGAGAGAGATCTGTGTGGCCAGGGACATGGAAACTGTGCTTGAGGACGATATGCCCAGGAAGAGAATCAGAATCTGGAGAAGATTCAGCCTGCACGTGATCATTGCCTCCAGCCAGCACCCTCATCTCAGACGTTGGGAAATTCAGAGAGAGAGTGGGAGTACGTCAGGAGGGCCACGCGCAGAGTCTGTGTGGCAGGGGTTGTGGCCGTTCCCTATTTGTGAGGAGTCCCCAGCAATTTGCAGGCCTCTTCTGGAAAATGCTGGCGGACGTCTCTAGTGCTTATGTGAAAGCTTGTTCACAAACCTTGAAAGATACAGATGTAGCTGACAGATAGATGCATAGATAGAAAAATGTCATTAAATCAAAGCTCCAGGAAAGGTTTGGAAAATGCCCTTTATTGCATAGGACGCTTCTATTGTCATATGATGTTAGACTGAGTGCCGGTCCCTTCATCCTCCTTCAGACCACGGCATTCTGTCTGCTACTCTCCCGAGGGTCCTTTCTTCTCCCTGGAAGGGATAAAGCAAATGAGGTAGAACAGGAAGAGACAAGAAGCACTCCAAGCTCTGCTGGTCAGGGTTACCCTCCAGCATTGCCTTAATGCTCAGAGCCACACACACCACAGTGAGCTTGGCTCCAGATCAACTACCACGCCACGAAGGTTCTGGAACATTTCCATATCTCGGGGGACCTCATTTCCACGTGACTCTCTTTCCTATTCCCCTTTGTCACAGAAGGCTAGGTCCAGTGGTCAGGGTGAGATCTCGGCTCAGGCCCAAGGCTCTCAGACCTCAAAGTTCTGGTCCTGCAAGGGGCCCTGTCCTCTCTTGAGACCACTCCTGGCTCTCTCTGCCGAGAAGGAGCTGCTGGCAGTACGTCCTCTAAGAGTTGAGGTCCATCGTGCAGACCCTGAGAAAACTCCTAGGAAAAGGCTCCACCTTCTTGTTTACATCAACAGAGGTCAATGCCTTTGTTAGTGCTGGGTGTGTCCCATTTGATGCAACTGCAGAGCCATTAGGTCAACCAGCACATGTGTGCGGCCCCTTCCCTTAGACTCCTCTGGGCCCTCGTGACATAGGCTCAGAAGACTGCCAGCCTCAAGCCTTACCTCTTCCAAGGGATGGCCACACCGTCTTCCAGGATCTTCTGTCCCATGAATCTCAGTTGCTGTTTGGAACTCAAAGGAGAGAAAAGACCCTGCCTGCGGGGTCTCTTTGGGCTGGGGCCTTCCCCCGTGGGCTGCTCTCCCTCATTCTCCTTTTCTTCTTGCTTCTCTTCATCCTCCTCCTCCTCCTCCTCCTCGTCCTCCTCCTCAGGGGTGCTCTCGGATTCCACATTGCCCATCCACTGGGCCATGTTGAGATGAAAGACACGGCAGCTGAAGCCCTGCAGGATGCCGAACTTCACGTGCGGCTGGAGGATGTCCAAGGTGGGGAGGACCCGGCAGCAGGCCATGCACCTGAAGCCGGTCTCCATGGTCAACATCCAGTCCGCTGTCTTGGCGCTGGGTCTCTCCTCGACGGCAGGTGGCCCTGATGGGCTGCCTGGCTCTGCTCTTTCCTCATACTCTTTCTCCTCCCCAGTGGGCTCACTGTCAGACAGGAGGCTTTCGGTGGACACATCAGAAGAGGGGTCAGTGGCTACTGCACACACATCCTCAGGAAGGGTCACTTCTTCTATCCTCAGCTGATTTTCAGGCAACTCCAAGGGTTTCTTTGTCTTCCAGGAGACAGCGACACCCTTGTTCATTTGTACCTGCATGTAGTATATTTTCATGCCCCTTTCCTCTTTGTCTGGGTGCAGATAGTTCTTACAGGGTGAAGAGGGTGAGGAGGAGACACAGTGTGATGGGGAAGCGGTCTCTCCTTCTTCCTGATCCTGGGCTAGGGGTGGTCTAGGCTGGGCAGTGTCTCGATGAAATCTCCGGATTCCTGAAAAAGGAAATGAAAATCATAATAACATGCATGGGCCATGCCGGAAGCTGAGGGAGCAGGTGTGGTAGACGAGAGAGGGACATTGGCACGACATAGCTATGTCGTGAGCTTGGTGTCTGTTGGCCGTAGGACGGAGTGGTGTATCTGGTGTCATCTGTGGGCTTTTCATGTGCGTGGGGGGGATACTGGAGCGGTGTCTGTATACAGGGGTGTGGAGTATGGTGGTGAGGGCTGTAGTATGTGAGGGATGCGGCTGGATGCGTGTACGACGAGGAGTGTGAGTTTGGGAATATCGGTGGTGCATTCCTTGTGGAATGGGGCTGTGGTGCAGCAGAGTACTGTGGAGCACGTGCTTGGGGTTGATGTGCACTGAGAAGGGCTGTGCCTGGAGGGCGCGTGTATGTGTGAGCTGTGTGCACCTGAGCTGGATGGTCCTGCTCTCAGGCTGGAGGTGTATGATGCAGAACTCTGTCCTTCTCTGGAAGCAAAGGCAAAGACAAAGCCTACATTTTCCTCTGAAGATGCTTAATCTGGTCCCTCTTCCCTCCACCTCAAGCCCAGACCTTTCCGGCCCCTGCTCCTTGACTTCCCCACCATGGTAGTAGCAGTATTCACACACACACCCCCAGACTCAGCTGGCATCCACGCCCTCGGAACAGCTCAGCCATCCTGCCCAGGCTCCTCCACAGAGCCCTCATCACCTCTGATGACCCTGGGTTTCCTCTCAGCCTCCCTGGGATCTGTGTGCCTCCTGCCTCACAGCCAAGCACCCCCTCACCTGAGGAGCCCCGCGCCCTTACCAGCGTAGCTGAGCTTGCGCAGAGTAGAAGTACAGAAGAAGTATTTAGAGGCAGAGGAGACCTCCCCTGCCCCTTGGCTGCAGCCTTGGGCCACCACAGTGGATCCAAGCCGAGGGGGATCCTCTTGTGACTTCGAGAGTCCTGAGGGAGGAATGAAAGGCTCAGGGTGGGTTCATCAGTCCTCTGTCCACAAATATTTACTGAGTGTGTGACACGTGTCAGGTGCAGTGAATACACACAGTTGAGAGTGTGGTTCCCAGTGGATCCTCCAGGATTTAATTCCAATCATTACTTATTCTCTCACTGTCTAGTTGGTAATGTAGGCCTCGGTGGTGACTGTGAGTGTGTGGGAAGAGTGAGTGATGTGTATCAGTTAAGTCTGTGGTAAGTGTGGGGTTGGCATGGGGAGCACAGTGCAGACGTGTCTATCTGTGTCTGTGGCCTTTGTGTGCATGGTTTCTGTTCACAAGTCAGGAATTCTGGGACATGTAACTTTTCCTCATTACATGGTGTGGCTTGTATTTATGGTGCGTGTTCATTCATTCATTCACCAAGATTCAGTAAGCAGCTACTCCTGTGTATCCGGCACTCTTCCATGGTTGTAGTCTTTGGTAACGCTGCACATTCTAGTAGGGGAAGACACACACTAAACAAAACTACAATAAATATATAATACATCAGCTGGTGGTAAGTATATAAGGGTTGCCAGACTTAGCGAACAAGAATACAAGGCACCCAGTTAAATTTCAGTTTCAGATAAACCCAGAATAATTTTTTAGTGTAAGTATTCCCATGCAGTATTTGGCCTGACTTAGTTTTAGTGTAAGTAGGGCCCATACAATATGTGGGACATACGGATACTGAAAACTTACTTGTTGTTTATCTGGAATTCAAATTGAACTGGATAGCCCATATTTTCTCTGGCAATCCTGACATGGGTTACTGAGACTGTGGTTTACTGTGGTTTGTACAAAGCGGGTCTGGCATTACTCAAGAATGTGTTATAAGTGTGGTGTGTATGACACGTGATTGGTTCTTATAGAGGTATTTAGAGATGGCTGAAGTTAGCTGTGTTTGTGCAAGAGTTGAGGAGATACATGTATATATAGTGTGTGTGTGTGTGTGTCCTATATATATAGTGTGTGTGTCTATATACATATCTCATCTCCAGCGTTTGGTGTTGGAGGAGAGGATTGTGATACAGGTGGGTTGTATGAGAACGTAGTATAGGAGGGATGCGTGTATATACCTCCATGTGCTGTGTGTGGTTTAGTAAGGAAGTTATATGTGGGGTGTGTGATATTTTTGCTGTATCAGAGTGTACATGGGTGTATGAGTTACTGTCTCATAAAACACCCCTAACAAGAATTCTGTATACACTCTTACGTACACCGAGTGTCAGCCAGGTCCAGGCAGGGTGACAAGAACTTTACCACGCAGACTTTATACCTGGTAAGCACTCTAACCCCATTCATCTCGCTCTTCTCTGCACTACCACACACACACACACACACACACACACACACACACACTCACACACCCACACACACACAGGAACATAGAGCAAAATATTCTGAATGGTCAGGGGCAGTCATTGCCTTCCCCAGCCTGTCCCAGCCACTGCCTGGAAATCTGCCTGCTGTCTAGAGCTCCATTCCCAGGGCCCATCCTACAGTCTCCAGGGCCCTGGGCCTGGTAGGAGCTACTGGGCTCTAATCTGGGGCAGAGGCCTCTAGCTGGAGCTCTGGGGTGATCACCCCTCTCCCAGGGCAGACTACTCGCCTACATTTAATGCACGCAGGCACCACGTGGCCCGTGGCTCTCAGAGCTCCCCGCAGGACCATGAGGACATTTCTCACCCCCGCTCACGCGGTCTCAGTCTCTGGAAAACCCTTCCCTTCCCTTGATCTCCTTTGGGAAATTCTTCCTGTTGAAGGAATAAATCCTCCTTGCTTTCAATATGACACCATCCCTAGACAAACAATCTTCTTTCAAAGTGCATTCCACTTGTCAAGATATTTTTCAACAGGGCCTTCAACTCATGGGGCTTCTCTTTCCACTTTGGTAAAAGAGGCCAAGCAACTCATGGGTCTCTCTCAGCATCCTTGCATCCTTCACATCCCCCACCTCATGACCCCAGGGAAAGATCCAAGAGAATAAGAGAGAAATCGGGGACTGAGAAAAGCTGCACCTCTAGGTCTGTGCAAGCAGGATGCAGCCTGCTATGAGTCCGACAAAGCTCCAGGCCCGGCTGCCCCAGGAGAGAGTCCTCAGACCAGCGGAGCTGACCTCCCATCTCCCAGGGGGCATCTGGCCATTCTGTGCCGTCTCACACCACAGGGACCCTCCAGATAGATACGGCAGCATCAGTGAGACAAGGTCTCTCGCTCCATGCTTCACAAGTGACATGTTCTCAGTCCCCCGCTTCCTAGAGAAGGTTCAGTTTGGCAGAAACCCATGTGCCCCAGACAAGTTGCCCCCCACATACCTCCTCCGTTCTCGGCAGTTTCCTGGGACTCTTCATTTTCCAGATGTTTCCTCTTTTGTCGCCGTTCCATCGTACCAACTAGAAGTCTCCCTTAGAAGATGCCTCAAGAGATGTCCAACTCCTCCTCTTCCCTACAGGTTGGCCCTTCTTGGCTCTTGGGCAATCCGTTGAAATGATTCAATACAAATAAAAATGGTCAAGTCTCCTAAATGGCTGAAAAACTTGTACCACTTAGTGAACCAGCAGTACTGCCTAGTGCTCACCAGGGCTGTTATGTTTGCAAGGTTGCCAGGCACACAGTGGAATTCTGTGACCTCAGTGATGACATCAGAGCATTCGGTGGACCTAGGTTGAGCACAGTGTCTGCAGTAGCACAGGCCCCATTTTCAAGAACAATTCCTTTTTCCCAGCCGAAGCTTTCCCGTGAAAGGGAAAGGTTCATACCATATCTATTATAAATTGTATCATACCATGTCTATTATAAAATTCACATTTTGATTGGAGATCTTTTAATGTCTTTTCTAGAGAGATTTAATATGAATATTTTAAATGGTCTCCAGTTTCCCTGTGGATTATTGACATTTTAAACTCTGCACTTCAATTTTCCCTCAATACGTGTAATTTTGTCACGGCTCTTTCTGTACTTAAAGATGAGGAACTATATAATTGATTTCTTCATTTTTTCCCCATCTCTTTCCAAGGTACTGCATTTGATTGTGTCTTGCGACTGAGTGAAAAATGCTAGTCCTTGAGTCAGGACTTTGGGCCCTTTAGCAAGTAACTCAACCTATCTGGGCTTCAGCTTCTGTATGTGCGATCAAGAGGCTTGGACTAGCTGACTTTTCAAATGCTGTGTTTCTTTGATTCACTCTCACTTACTGATCTGCTCCTTAAGAAGAGGGTCTGTTCTCATAAAGTAACAACAGTCTTTTCCTAACCTTGGGTTGGGCGGAGTTTATCTGTTCGTACTCAGTTTGTTAGTTATATTGCCTTCTACGTATGCTTAGCTCTAAATAATTTATATGGCTCTTGTGACAATTTTTAGATCTTCTTTTTTTCTTATTTTTCTTTTACAGATTCTAATTTGTTATCGCCAGTGTAGAGGAGCCTGATTGACTTTTAAAATTTATTGATCTTGTATGTGTGTGCCTTGTTGAACCGTCTTATTAGTTCCTGCTAGTTTATCTGTGGGTTATTTTGGGTCTCCTAGATAAATGAGCATATTAAATGTAAATAATGTGTTCTTTGGATAAAGTTTATTTTCTTGCATCTCTCTATATAGAAGCAATATGTTGAATTGATTTAAATATTTAAATACTTACATACCTGTTATCACAATCTAACATTCTTTATCTTATTTTCTTGCAATCAATATTATGTTTTCAAGATTTATCCACGTGAATCCATATAGATCTAGGTCTTTGATTTTTGACTGTTTGATATTATTTGATCACATGCATATAGCATCATTTATTTTCCATTCAAGCATTATTGGACAATTGGATTGTTTCCCTCCCTTCTCTAGAACAAACAACATTTCCTAGAATATCCCTGAAGATGTCTGATAGTCGAGAAGGGTCAGGCTGCCCGAAGGATTGCTACTTGCTTTTAGCCACCTTCCAACAGGCCGTCTCCAGCCAGCAATTTGAAGCACAGCTGAAATGAGAACTGCCCCAAATGTGAAGATCTTAGGAGCTTCCTAGAAGGTGGGAGGTTAATGATAGGCATCCTGCTGGGATCCCAGGGGAGTCTGAGCTGGCCTGAAGCTCATCTTCCTCCTCCACCTCTCAAGAGAAATGTGGAGGAAAGAAGACTTCAAAAACTGTGAGCAGGCAGAGGGAGAGATATTGGGGGCCGAAGCTGTAACTGAGGTCTTGGAGTGGGCTGTGAGCACGCAGAGCCTCTAGAGAGCCAGGCTCAGCCTTCTGAGAACTTCTCCCCTAAGGCTGCTCATAATTCACGTGATACCAGCCATATAGAGCCGACTTGGCCCACACTGTCACAGAAAGCCTTATCAGAATCTCTTCTTCTTCATACACTCTTGTGTCTGTTACTTGGTTATTGCCTTTGGTACTCCACTGATGTGAACCACAGTCGCCAGGGGATGGAGGACACTAGTGACCCATCTTGCTCTGTGGCCTCCGTCCACAGCTTGAGGGTAAGGGAAGAGGCCAAATGAAGGTCAAGAAGGAACGATGGAGTTTGAAGAGAAGACCTGAGTTAAGGGTGTCTTCTCAAGTCTTGATGACTGAAATGTAGCTCCAGTACCTGAAGTCCTGCTTGTTCTCAAGGCTGACCACGGGGCTGGGTGCACTCAGTGAAGGAACCGTATACACTTAGTATTTCCTTGCTTGCTCACACTTGCCCTCCTCTGATACACCCTCTGCAAGACTGATCTTCCCCTGAAACAACTTTCTACCTGCCACTGTCATCTCATGAACATTTGATTCCCCTTCCTAGTGTCCCCCTAGAATGCCATTGCAGCCAATTCATAATTTGATAATCATGCTGCTTAGCATATTCTCAGCAACTTCTGATAAATTTTATTCACTTTATTCCATAGTCTTCACCCATCAATAATCTTCCTTAACTTCCTAGCTGCAGGTTAACCCATTCGGATTCATTTCTTTTTCTTTCTCTTCTTTGGCAAATCCTTTCTATCTTTTAAGGTCTTTTTCTTGTCTCTCTACCATCCTGCCTTCCTGAACTTCTTTTTTTTCCATTTAAGTAACCTTTCAATCTCCTTCCCCAGTTTCCTCATAAACATTGAGAGTTTATTCCTCACACGTTAGACAGTGGTTTATGAATGGCCAGGCATAACGGACTCAGAATGAGTTGGCACCCCCGAGGTACCTGTCTTGCTGGGGAGCCACAGGTGAAGGGCTGGCTGCTGGACACATGTTTGCATGGAGTCAGGCTGAGTGGCCTCAGGGTGTTTGCCCTGCACTTGTGTGTGTTTCTCCCTAGTTGGTTTCCTTGTCCAGCCACCTGTGACCTCCCTCCATCCAGCCCAGGGAATCCTTCTCATCACAGGGGTAGGATGTTTGTCTCATTTTCCATCACATCCTTTCCCCAAAGTTTGGTTGTGAGTTGTTCCCATTCCAAAGACCTTTCCTCTTTGAAGAGAAAAGAGAAAATCTTTTCTCTCCTTTCCTCTCACTTCACTTCTGCTCTATTATCTCCTCCGTCCAGAATGGCCCACTGACTCACATGGGTGAAGATCCGAAGATGGCAAGAACTGCCAGCAATTCTGAGATAATAATACGGATGGATCAGGAAAACTTGAAAACCTTTATCCCGCCACATTAAAAAAAAATTGCACTTCCAGTGTATTCAGAGTCTCAGTGTAGAAACACAAATGATAGAGAAATTGAATGACACTCAAGTTTTTCTTTCCTCCTTTCCTGATTTATTCTAATCCTCCATGCTAACATGACGAACTATTTGTTAGGTAAAGTTTCAGACATTTTCTACCCATGCACACTTTTCTTCTTTTCACATAAGAGTGTGAACTAGGTCACTTTCAACATGCTGTGATTCTGTGATTCACTGTCTCCCACCGAGTCATCCACTGATAAAGTCATCTGTTTCACGGAGAACTATTTCCAATAGCTAATAGCCAATGTCTGTGGAGTGCTTACTCTGTGTCGGTTTCTTGTAACTACTTTACAGATCATTTGTACAACGTACCCATGGACCAGGTACAATTATGACCCCCAAGTGACAGATAAGTGCAGATAAGTACAAATACATACAGAGGCCAAGTGACTTGCCCAAGACACTGGAGCAAATCAAAATCCATGCCTCTGTAATCATTTTGCTCTATTGCCTCTGTCTGGGAGGCTTGATGATTTGGCAACTAAAACCTTAAATATCATGTTCCATTTTTATATCTGTGACACAAGCGTGGGGCTGTGATATGGGGTAACTAACCTGACTACTTTTGAAAACCCTTATGCACCTGGATGAAAGTAAGCCAGGGACTGCAAGCTATAGATTTAAGGTTTCCTACCAACTTTTAAAAATAGCTTCTTGAATGCAATTTACGTAGTGTCAAGTCTAGGATGTAGTCCAAATAGTAACAGAAAAATGGAGATATGTAGAAAAATACTTAAAGTTGACAAGTATTGGGAGTGTAGTATTTTGGGGGCCAGTGTGTAGACAACAGGAAAACTTGCTGTTTCCATCCCAAAGGGAAGAGCCCTACGTTGCAACTGCCAAGGTCCCTGGGGCAGCAAGTGTGCTCACTGCTTAGTAAAGAAGCATCCTCAGTTTGATAGAATCATATGGGAGCCTTACATTTGGTTAGCAGTTCTAAATTCTTGATGTAATAATATTTTCAGGGTGTGGGAGGGTATCAAGCTCTGAAAATACCCTTGGAGAGATTTGCTTATTAAGTTTGGCTTTTTCAATCTCCCTACTACTTCTTGACTAAACACCAGGCGGTTTCCTTCACTTTTCAGAACCATGTTGTTTTTTCCCTTGTCTAATGAACTTTGAAATATTTTGGATGAGCTATTAAGTTTGGGAGAAAATAAACATCTCTTTAAAATAAGGAAGATAATAACAATGACAAGTAGAAAAAGCTCTAAAACAGAGAATATCCTCCATTCTAGCCAATGACTGGGAGTGGAAGGTGCGTGCTCGCTGTCCAGGACGTAGAAATAAAAGCTGAGGAGGCGCTGAGGCGTCTCCTGGATCTCTATGAGCCTCCAACATTTCTGAAGGGTAGGGTTGACAGATAAAATAGAGGCTGTTTAGTTAAATATGAATGTCAGAGAAACAACAAGTATATTTTTAAGATAAGTATGCCCCAAATAGTTCATAGGATGTACTTATACTAAAAATAATGACTTATTATTCATGTGAAGTTCAAGTTTAACTGGGTATCCTGTACTTTTATTGACTAAATCTGACAGCCCTACTGATGATCCACAATGGAGGCAGTTGAGGAGCGGTACATGCTGGCTCTCGGACAGTCAGAAATGGCTTCAGCAGATCCAGGTACAGTATGAAATTCTTTTTGGATGTAGCTCAGAAGCCATGGCCAGCCCTTGACTGCAAGTACTGCCTCGGGTTTTCCTGAGGTGGGGTAAACCTTCCTCTTAATGGCCTTTTGGTAAGTCTGGAAGACCATATCCAAGGGGAGCCCCAAAGTCAGTTTCATCCTCACAACCATGTTTCCAATTCCTGGAATTGGCTGCATGTGACTCACAAGAGCTGAGGAGGTTTGTGGAAATTGGGAGTGTCATAGCTTGAACCCTTTGTAGGTAAAGTTTTGCTGTTGTGAGAGTTTTAACAGGAGCAATGTGAAAGACTCCAGGTCCCCAGGTAGATAGAAATAATCCTGTTCTACCTGTGTGTATGTGACAAGTCTCTAATAGTTCAGAGAGCAAGTATCTGGTCTTAGAAAGACTGATCCAAGCTTGGATGTTTCTGGTGACAAGGCAAGGTCCTGAGTTTCAAGTTCACCTTTTATGGTTGAGGAGACAATAAGGTGGTCAGAAGGGAAATCATGGAGGAGACCTTGGCTTCATCCATTGTGCAGGCTTGTATATGTGGTTCTATGTAGATTGTGTTTCAAAGGTGGAGCTTGTTTACAACTATGAACATTCTCCGATGTGCTTTTTGGACCTTCATTCCCAGAGCGAGAGCAGTGCCGAGGCTCTAGAAATGCCATGGATATTCTGAGCTGTCAGTGGCATTTCCCAGGTACTGTTGCCTTGTGCCGCTCCTTGAAATGTCCAAAGGGATTATCATCTGTCTTGTGGCGGGTCCTAGCATTGTGAAAGGAAGCTGCTGCACCTGGCTCAGAGGATTTCGGATGTGGTGGGAGGAGTAGTAGTACTACGACTATAAATTGTATCACAGCATATCTATTCCATCTTGAGAGTGGGGTTGGGGGGTTATGAAGGGGGGCTTTTATTGTACTTTTATACATTGTACCCTTGAAACTAATTCAATTTTTTAAAATTAATTAATTTATTTTGGGCTGCATTGGGTCTTTGTTGTTGCTAGCGGGCATTCTCTAGTTGCAGTGAGCCGAGGCTCCTCTTGGCTGTGGTGCACGGGCTTCTCATTGCAGTGGCTTGTCTTGTTGCGGAGCATGGGCTCTAGGCACGCAGGCTTCCGTAGTCGTGGCACGTGGGCTCGGTTGATGTGGCACACGGGCTCTAGAGCGCAGGCTCAGTAGTTGTGGCGCACGGGCTTAGTTACTCCGTGGCACGTGGGATCTTCCCAGACCAGGGCTCGAACCCATGTCCCCTGCATTCGCAGGCATATTCTTAACTACTGCTCCACCAGGGAAGCCCAATAATTCAGTTTTTTATAAAGAGAAGATTCCTAATATTATTCCAAAATTTTAAAAATATATAGTTGGATAACACTATGAAAAATTAACTGATATATTCTTTTATTATTTCTCTTTGCTCCCTGGATCTTTTTCCCCATCTAGTCAGCTAGGCACTCTGAGTTCACTGCATTAGGAAGGTAAAGACTCAGCAGAAATGAGGGAGAAAAAAAGAAAATTCTCAGCTTTGGAATGTTCACAACGGAGGCCACAGTAAAACAGGTGAGAATTCTGTGAACAAAAAATAAATGTCGTCTCAAATGCAAAAAAGTATTCTCTGCACTGGGAGGCAGGAGAGGGAGGGAGGGAAGGACTGAAGGAGAGAGATCAGTGTGGCCAGGGACATGGAGACTGTGCTTGAGGACGATATGCCCAGGAAGAGAATCAGAATCTGGAGAAGATTCAGCCTGCACGTGATCATTGCCTCCAGCCAGCACCCTCATCTCAGACGTTGGGAAATTCAGAGAGAGAGTGGGAGTACGTCAGGAGGGCCACGCTCAGAGTCTGTGTGGCAGGGGTTGTGGCCGTTCCCTATTTGTGAGGAGTCCCCAGCAATTTGCAGTCCTCTTCTGGAAAATGCTGGCGGACGTCACTAGTGCTTATGTGAAAGCTTGTTCACAAACCTTGAAAGATACAGATGTAGCTGACAGATAGATGCATAGATAGAAAAATGTCATTAAATCAAAGCTCCAGGAAAGGTTTGGAAAATGCCCTTTATTGCATAGGACGCTTCTATTGTCATATGATGTTAGACTGAGTGCCGGTCCCTTCATCCTCCTTCAGACCACGGCATTCTGTCTGCTACTCTCCCGAGGGTCCTTTCTTCTCCCTGGAAGGGATAAAGCAAATGAGGTAGAACAGGAAGAGACAAGAAGCACTCCAAGCTCTGCTGGTCAGGGTTACCCTCCAGCATTGCCTTAATGCTCAGAGCCACACACACCACAGTGAGCTTGGCTCCAGATCAACTACCACGCCACGAAGGTTCTGGAACATTTCCATATCTCGGGGGACCTCATTTCCACGTGACTCTCTTTCCTATTCCCCTTTGTCACAGAAGGCTAGGTACAGTGGTCAGGGTGAGATCTCGGCTCAGGCCCAAGGCTCTCAGACCTCAAAGTTCTGGTCCTGCAAGGGCCCCTGTCCTCTCTTGAGACCACTCCTGGCTCTCTCTGCCGAGAAGGAGCTGCTGGCAGTACGTCCTCTAAGAGTTGAGGTCCATCGTGCAGACCCTGAGAAAACTCCTAGGAAAAGGCTCCACCTTCTTGTTTACGTCAACAGAGGTCAATGCCTTTGTTAGTGCTGGGTGTGTCCCATTTGATGCAACTGCAGAGCCATTAGGTCAACCAGCACATGTGTGCGGCCCCTTCCCTTAGACTCCTCTGGGCCCTCGTGACCTAGGCTCAGAAGACTGCCAGCCTCAAGCCTTACCTCTTCCAAGGGACGGCCACACCGTCTTCCAGGATCTTCTGTCCCATGAATCTCAGTTGCTGTTTGGAACTCAAAGGAGAGAAAAGACCCTGCCTGCGGGGTCTCTTTGGGCTGGGGCCTTCCCCCGTGGGCTGCTCTCCCTCATTCTCCTTTTCTTCTTGCTTCTCTTCCTCCTCCTCCTCCTCCTCCTCCTCCTCGTCCTCCCCCTCAGGGGTGTTCTCGGATTCCACATTGCCCATCCACTGGGCCATGTTGAGATGAAAGACACGGCAGCTGAAGCCCTCCAGGACGCCGAACTTCACGTGCTGCTGGAGGATGTCCAAGGTGGGGAGGACCCGGCAGCAGGCCATGCACCTGAAGCCAGTCTCCATGGTCAGCATCCAGTCTGCTGTCTTGGCGCTGGGTCTCTCCTCGAC
This sequence comes from Mesoplodon mirus, assembly GCF_964341445.2. Lineage (NCBI taxonomy): Eukaryota > Metazoa > Chordata > Mammalia > Artiodactyla > Ziphiidae > Mesoplodon > Mesoplodon mirus. Next base: position 151,085 of record NW_028295290.1, read on the forward strand.
GGCAGGTGGCCCTGATGGGCTGCCTGGCTCTGCTCTTTCCTCATACTCTTTCTCCTCCCCAGTGGGCTCACTGTCAGACAGGAGGCTTTCGGTGGACACATCAGAAGAGGGGTCAGTGGCTACTGCACACACATCCTCAGGAAGGGTCACTTCTTCTATCCTCAGCTGATTTTCAGGCAACTCCAAGGGTTTCTTTGTCTTCCAGGAGACAGCGACACCCTTGTTCATTTGTACCTGCATGTAGTATATTTTCATGCCCCTTTCCTCTTTGTCTGGGTGCAGATAGTTCTTACAGGGTGAAGAGGGTGAGGAGGAGACACAGTGTGATGGGGAAGCGGTCTCTCCTTCTTCCTGATCCTGGGCTAGGGGTGGTCTAGGCTGGGCAGTGTCTCGATGAAATCTCCGGATTCCTGAAAAAGGAAATGAAAATCATAATAACATGCATGGGCCATGCCGGAAGCTGAGGGAGCAGTTGTGGTAGACGAGAGAGGGACATTGGCACGACATAGCTATGTCGTGAGCTTGGTGTCTGTTGGCCGTAGGACGGAGTGGTGTATCTGGTGTCATCTGTGGGCTTTTCATGTGCGTGGGGGGATACTGGAGCGGTGTCTGTATACAGGGGTGTGGAGTATGGTGGTGAGGGCTGTAGTATGTGAGGGATGCGGCTGGATGCGTGTACGACGAGGAGTGTGAGTTTGGGAATATCGGTGGTGCATTCCTTGTGGAATGGGGCTGTGGTGCAGGAGAGTACTGTGGAGCACGTGCTTGGTGTTGATGTGCACTGAGAAGGGCTGTGCCTGGAGGGCGCGTGTATGTGTGAGCTGTGTGCACCTGAGCTGGATGGTCCTGCTCTCAGGCTGGAGGTGTATGATGCAGAACTCTGTCCTTCTCTGGAAGCAAAGGCAAAGACAAAGCCTACATTTTCCTCTGAAGATGCTTAATCTGGTCCCTCTTCCCTCCACCTCAAGCCCAGACCTTTCCGGCCCCTGCTCCTTGACTTCCCCACCATGGTAGTAGCAGTATTCACACACACACCCCCAGACTCAGCTGGCATCCACGCCCTCGGAACAGCTCAGCCATCCTGCCCAGGCTCCTCCACAGAGCCCTCATCACCTCTGATGACCCTGGGTTTCCTCTCAGCCTCCCTGGGATCTGTGTGCCTCCTGCCTCACAGCCAAGCACCCCCTCACCTGAGGAGCCCCGCGCCCTTACCAGCGTAGCTGAGCTTGCGCAGAGTAGAAGTACAGAAGAAGTATTTAGAGGCAGAGGAGACCTCCCCTGCCCCTGGGCTGCAGCCTTGGGCCACCACAGTGGATCCAAGCCGAGGGGGATCCTCTTGTGACTTCGAGAGTCCTGAGGGAGGAATGAAAGGCTCAGGGTGGGTTCATCAGTCCTCTGTCCACAAATATTTACTGAGTGTGTGACACGTGTCAGGTGCAGTGAATACACACAGTTGAGAGTGTGGTTCCCAGTGGATCCTCCAGGATTTAATTCCAATCATTACTTATTCTCTCACTGTCTAGTTGGTAATGTAGGCCTCGGTGGTGACTGTGAGTGTGTGGGAAGAGTGAGTGATGTGTATCAGTTAAGTCTGTGGTAAGTGTGGGGTTGGCATGGGGAGCACAGTGCAGACGTGTCTATCTGTGTCTGTGGCCTTTGTGTGCATGGTTTCTGTTCACAAGTCAGGAATTCTGGGACATGTAACTTTTCCTCATTACATGGTGTGGCTTGTATTTATGGTGCGTGTTCATTCATTCATTCACCAAGATTCAGTAAGCAGCTACTCCTGTGTATCCGGCACTCTTCCATTGTTGTAGTCTTTGGTAACGCTGCACATTCTAGTAGGGGAAGACACACACTAAACAAAACTACAATAAATATATAATACATCAGCTGGTGGTAAGTATATAAGGGTTGCCAGACTTAGCGAACAAGAATACAAGGCACCCAGTTAAATTTCAGTTTCAGATAAACCCAGAATAATTTTTTCGTGTAAGTATTCCCATGCAGTATTTGGCCTGACTTAGTTTTAGTGTAAGTAGGGCCCATACAATATGTGGGACATACGGATACTGAAAAATTACTTGTTGTTTATCTGGAATTCAAATTGAACTGGATAGCCCATATTTTCTCTGGCAATCCTGACATGGGTTACTGAGACTGTGGTTTCCTGTGGTTTGTACAAAGCGGGTCTGGCATTACTCAAGAATGTGTTATAAGTGTGGTGTGTATGACACGTGACTGGTTCTTATAGAGGTATTTAGAGATGGCTGAAGTTAGCTGTGTTTGTGCAAGAGTTGAGGAGATACATGTATATATAGTGTGTGTGTGTGTGTGTCCTATATATATAGTGTGTGTGTCTATATACATATCTCATCTCCAGCGTTTGGTGTTGGAGGAGAGGATTGTGATACAGGTGGGTTGTATGAGAACGTAGTATAGGAGGGATGCGTGTATATACCTCCATGTGCTGTGTGTGGTTTAGTAAGGAAGTTATATGTGGGGTGTGTAATATTTTTGCTGTATCAGAGTGTACATGGGTGTATGAGTTACTGTCTCATAAAACACCCCTAACAAGAATTCTGTATACACTCTTACGTACACCGAGTGTCAGCCAGGTCCAGGCAGGGTGACAAGAACTTTACCACGCAGACTTTATATCTGGTAAGCACTCTAACCCCATTCATCTCGCTCTTCTCTGCACTACCACACACACACACACACACACACACACTCACACACCCACACACACACAGGAACATAGAGCAAAATATTCTGAATGGTCAGGGGCAGTCATTGCCTACCCCAGCCTGTCCCAGCCACTGCCTGGAAATCTGCCTGCTGTCTAGAGCTCCATTCCCAGGGCCCATCCTACAGTCTCCAGGGCCCTGGGCCTGGTAGGAGCTACTGGGCTCTAATCTGGGGCAGAGGCCTCTAGCTGGAGCTCTGGGGTGATCACCCCTCTCCCAGGGCAGACTACTCGCCTACATTTAATGCACGCAGTCACCACGTGGCCCGTGGCTCTCAGAGCTCCCCGCAGGACCATGAGGACATTTCTCACCCCCGCTCACGCGGTCTCAGTCTCTGGAAAACCCTTCCCTTCCCTTGATCTCCTTTGGGAAATTCTTCCTGTTGAAGGAATAAATCCTCCTTGCTTTCAATATGACACCATCCCTAGACAAACAATCTTCTTTCAAAGTGCATTCCACTTGTCAAGATATTTTTCAACAGGGCCTTCAACTCATGGTGCTTCTCTTTCCACTTTGGTAAAAGAGGCCAAGCAACTCATGGGTCTCTCTCAGCATCCTTGCATCCTTCACATCCCCCACCTCATGACCCCAGGGAAAGATCCAAGAGAATAAGAGAGAAATCGGGGACTGAGAAAAGCTGCACCTCTAGGTCTGTGCAAGCAGGATGCAGCCTGCTGTGAGTCCGACAAAGCTCCAGGCCCGGCTTCCCCAGGAGAGAGTCCTCAGACCAGCGGAGCTGACCTCCCATCTCCCAGGGGGCATCCGGCCGTTCTGTGCCGTCTCACACCACAGGGTCCCTCCAGATAGATACGGCAGCATCAGTGAGACAAGGTCTCTCGCTCCCTGCTTCACAGGTGACACGTTCTCAGTCCCCCGCTTCCTAGAGAAGCTTCAGTTTGGCAGAAACCCATGTGCCCCAGACAAGTTGCCCCCCACATACCTCCTCCGTTCTCGGCAGTTTCCTGGGACTCTTCATTTTCCAGATGTTTCCTCTTTTGTCGCCGTTCCATCGTACCAACTAGAAGTCTCCCTTAGAAGATGCCTCAAGAGATGTCCAACTCCTCCTCTTCCCTACAGGTTGGCCCTTCTTGGCTCTTGGGCAATCCGTTGAAATGATTCAATACAAACAAAAATAGTCAAGTCTCCTAAATGGCTGAAAAACTTGTACCACTTAGTGAACCAGCAGTACTGCCTAGTGCTCACCAGGGCTGTTATGTTTGCAAGGTTGCCAGGCGCACAGTGGAATTCTGTGACCTCAGTGATGACATCAGAGCATTTGGTGGACCTAGGTTGAGCACAGTGTCTGCAGTAGCACAGGCCCCATTTTCAAGAACAATTCCTTTTTCCCAGCCAAAGCTTTCCCGTGAAAGGGAAAGGTTCATACCATATCTATTATAAATTGTATCATACCATGTCTATTATAAAATTCACATTTTGATTGGAGATCTTTTAAAGTCTTTTCTAGAGAGATTTAATATGAATATTTTAAATGGTCTCCAGTTTCCCTGTGGATTATTGATATTTTAAACTCTGCACTTCAATTTTCCCTCAATACGTGTAATTTTGTCACGGCTCTTTCTGTACTTAAAGATGAGGAACTATATAATTGATTTCTTCATTTTTTCCCCATCTCTTTCCAAGGTACTGCATTTGATTGTGTCTTGCGACTGAGTGAAAAATGCTAGTCCTTGAGTCAGGACTTTGGGCCCTTTAGCAAGTAACTCAACCTATCTGGGCTTCAGCTTCTGTATGTGCGATCAAGAGGCTTGGACTAGCTGACTTTTCAAATGCTGTGTTTCTTTGATTCACTCTCACTTTCTGATCTGCTCCTTAAGAAGAGGGTCTGTTCTCATAAAGTAACAACAGTCTTTTCCTAACCTTGGGTTGGGCGGAGTTTATCTGTTCGTACTCAGTTTGTTAGTTATATTGCCTTCTACGTATGCTTAGCTCTAAATAATTTATATGGCTCTTGTGACAATTTTTAGATCTACTTTTTTTCTTATTTTTCTTTTACAGATTCTAATTTGTTATCGCCAGTGTAGAGGAGCCTGACTGACTTTTAAAATTTATTGATCTTGTATGTGTGTGCCTTGTTGAACCGTCTTATTAGTTCCTGCTAGTTTATCTGTGGGTTCTTTTGTGTCTCCTAGATAAATGAGCATATTAAATGTAAATAATGTGTTCTTTGGATAAAGTTTATTTTCTTGCATCTCTCTATATAGAAGCAATATGTTGAATTGATTTAAATATTTAAATACTTACATACCTGTTATCACAATCTAACATTCTTTATCTTATTTTCTTGCAATCAATATTATGTTTTCAAGATTTATCCACGTGAATCCATATAGATCTAGGTCTTTGATTTTTGACTGTTTGATATTATTTGATCACATGCATATAGCATCATTTATTTTCCATTCAAGCATTATTGGACAATTGGATTGTTTCCCTCCCTTCTCTAGAACAAACAACATTTCCTAGAATATCCCTGAAGATGTCTGATAGTCGAGAAGGGTCAGGCTGCCCGAAGGATTGCTACTTGCTTTTAGCCACCTTCCAACAGGCCGTCTCCAGCCAGCAATTTGAAGCACAGCTGAAATGAGGACTGCCCCAAATGTGAAGATCTTAGGAGCTTCCTAGAAGGTGGGAGGTTAATGATAGGCATCCTGCTGGGATCCCAGGGGAGTCTGAGCTGGCCTGAAGCTCATCTTCCTCCTCCACCTCTCAAGAGAAATGTGGAGGAAAGAAGACTTCAAAAACTGTGAGCAGGCAGAGGGAGAGATATTGGGGGCCGAAGCTGTAACTGAGGTCTTGGAGTGGGCTGTGAGCACGCAGAGCCTCTAGAGAGCCAGGCTCAGCCTTCTGAGAACTTCTCCCCTAAGGCTGCTCATAATTCACGTGATACCAGCCATATAGAGCCGACTTGGCCCACACTGTCACAGAAAGCCTTATCAGAATCTCTTCTTCTTCATACACTCTTGTGTCTGTTACTTGGTTATTGCCTTTGGTACTCCACTGATGTGAACCACAGTCGCCAGGGGATGGAGGACACTAGTGACCCATCTTGCTCTGTGGCCTCCGTCCACAGCTTGAGGGTAAGGGAAGAGGCCAAATGAAGGTCAAGAAGGAAAGATGGAGTTTGAAGAGAAGACCTGAGTTAAGGGTGTCTTCTCAAGTCTTGATGACTGAAATGTAGCTCCAGTACCTGAAGTCCTGCTTGTTCTCAAGGCTGACCACGGGGCTGGGTGCACTCAGTGAAGGAACCGTATACACTTAGTATTTCCTTGCTTGCTCACACTTGCCCTCCTCTGATACACCCTCTGCAAGACTGATCTTCCCCTGAAACAACTTTCTACCTGCCACTGTCATCTCATGAACATTTGCTTCCCCTTCCTAGTGTCCCCCTAGAATGCCATTGCAGCCAATTCATAATTTGATAATCATGCTGCTTAGCATATTCTCAGCAACTTCTGATAAATTTTATTCACTTTATTCCATAGTCTTCACCCATCAATAATCTTCCTTAACTTCCTAGCTGCAGGTTAACCCATTCGGATTCATTTCTTTTTCTTTCTCTTCTTTGGCAAATCCTTTCTATCTTTTAAGGTCTTTTTCTTGTCTCTCTACCATCCTGCCTTCCTGAACTTCTTTTTTTTCCATTTAAGTAACCTTTCAATCTCCTTCCCCAGTTTCCTCATAAACATTGAGAGTTTATTCCTCACACGTTAGACAGTGGTTTATGAATGGCCAGGCATAACGGACTCAGAATGAGTTGGCACCCCCGAGGTACCTGTCTTGCTGGGGAGCCACAGGTGAAGGGCTGGCTGCTGGACACATGTTTGCATGGAGTCAGGCTGAGTGGCCTCAGGGTGTTTGCCCTGCACTTGTGTGTGTTTCTCCCTAGTTGGTTTCCTTGTCCAGCCACCTGTGACCTCCCTCCATCCAGCCCAGGGAATCCTTCTCATCACAGGGGTAGGATGTTTGTCTCATTTTCCATCACATCCTTTCCCCAAAGTTTGGTTGTGAGTTGTTCCCATTCCAAAGACCTTTCCTCTTCGAAGAGAAAAGAGAAAATCTTTTCTCTCCTTTCCTCTCACTTCACTTCTGCTCTATTATCTCCTCCGTCCAGAATGGCCCACTGACTCACATGGGTGAAGATCCGAAGATGGCAAGAACTGCCAGCAATTCTGAGATAATAATACGGATGGATCAGGAAAACTTGAAAACCTTTATCCCGCCACATTAAAAAAAATTGCACTTCCAGTGTATTCAGAGTCTCAGTGTAGAAACACAAATGATAGAGAAATTGAATGACACTCAAGTTTTTCTTTCCTCCTTTCCTGATTTATTCTAATCCTCCATGCTAACATGACGAACTATTTGTTAGGTAAAGTTTCAGACATTTTCTACCCATGCACACTTTTCTTCTTTTCACATAAGAGTGTGAACTAGGTCACTTTCAACATGCTGTGATTCTGTGATTCACTGTCTCCCACCGAGTCATCCACTGATAAAGTCATCTGTTTCACGGAGAACTATTTCCAATAGCTAATAGCCAATGTCTGTGGAGTGCTTACTCTGTGTCGGTTTCTTGTAACTACTTTACAGATCATTTGTACAACGTACCCATGGACCAGGTACAATTATGACCCCCAAGTGACAGATAAGTGCAGATAAGTACAAATACATACAGAGGCCAAGTGACTTGCCCAAGACACTGGAGCAAATCAAAATCCATGCCTCTGTAATCATTTTGCTCTATTGCCTCTGTCTGGGAGGCTTGATGATTTGGCAACTAAAACCTTAAATAGCATGTTCCATTTTTATACCTGTGACACAAGCGTGGGGCTGTGATATGGGGTAACTAACCTGACTACTTTTGAAAACCCTTATGCACCTGGATGAAAGTAAGCCAGGGACTGCAAGCTATAGATTTAAGGTTTCCTACCAACTTTTAAAAATAGCTTCTTGAATGCAATTTACGTAGTGTCAAGTCTAGGATGTAGTCCAAATAGTAACAGAAAAATGGAGATATGTAGAAAAATACTTAAAGTTGACAAGTATTGGGAGTGTAGTATTTTGGGGGCCAGTGTGTAGACAACAGGAAAACTTGCTGTTTCCATCCCAAAGGGAAGAGCCCTACGTTGCAACTGCCAAGGTCCCTGGGGCAGCAAGTGTGCTCACTGCTTAGTAAAGAAGCATCCTCAGTTTGATAGAATCATATGGGAGCCTTACATTAGGTTAGCAGTTCTACATTCTTGATGTAATAATATTTTCAGGGTGTGGGAGGGTATCAAGCTCTGAAAATACCCTTGGAGAGATTTGCTTATTAAGTTTGGCTTTTTCAATCTCCCTACTACTTCTTGACTAAACACCAGGCGGTTTCCTTCACTTTTCAGAACCATGTTGTTTTTTCCCTTGTCTAATGAACTTTGAAATATTTTGGATGAGCTATTAAGTTTGGGAGAAAATAAACATCTCTTTAAAATAAGGAAGATAATAACAATGACAAGTAGAAAAAGCTCTAAAACAGAGAATATCCTCCATTCTAGCCAATGACTGGGAGTGGAAGGTGCGTGCTCGCTGTCCAGGACGTAGAAATAAAAGCTGAGGAGGCGCTGAGGCGTCTCCTGGATCTCTATGAGCCTCCAACATTTCTGAAGGGTAGGGTTGACAGATAAAATAGAGGCTGTTTAGTTAAATATGAATGTCAGAGAAACAACAAGTATATTTTTAAGATAAGTATGCCCCAAATAGTTCATAGGATCTACTTATACTAAAAATAATGACTTATTATTCATGTGAAGTTCAAGTTTAACTGGGTATCCTGTACTTTTATTGACTAAATCTGACAGCCCTACTGATGATCCACAATGGAGGCAGTTGAGGAGCGGTACATGCTGGCTCTCGGACAGTCAGAAATGGCTTCAGCAGATCCAGGTACAGTATGAAATTCTTTTTGGATGTAGCTCAGAAGCCATGGCCAGCCCTTGACTGCAAGTACTGCCTCGGGTTTTCCTGAGGTGGGGTAAACCTTCCTCTTAATGGCCTTTTGGTAAGTCTGGAAGACCATATCCAAGGGGAGCCCCAAAGTCAGTTTCATCCTCACAACCATGTTTCCAATTCCTGGAATTGGCTGCATGTGACTCACAAGAGCTGAGGAGGTTTGTGGAAATTGGGAGTGTCATAGCTTGAACCCTTTGTAGGTAAAGTTTTGCTGTTGTGAGAGTTTTAACAGGAGCAATGTGAAAGACTCCAGGTCCCCAGGTAGATAGAAATAATCCTGTTCTACCTGTGTGTATGTGACAAGTCTCTAATAGTTCAGAGAGCAAGTATCTGGTCTTAGAAAGACTGATCCAAGCTTGGATGTTTCTGGTGACAAGGCAAGGTCCTGAGTTTCAAGTTCAACTTTTATGGTTGAGGAGACAATAAGGTGGTCAGAAGGGAAATCATGGAGGAGACCTTGGCTTCATCCATTGTGCAGGCTTGTATATGTGGTTCTATGTAGATTGTGTTTCAAAGGTGGAGCTTGTTTACAACTATGAACATTCTCCGATGTGCTTTTTGGACCTTCATTCCCAGAGCGAGAGCAGTGCCGAGGCTCTAGAAATGCCATGGATATTCTGAGCTGTCAGTGGCATTTCCCAGGTACTGTTGCCTTGTGCCGCTCCTTGAAATGTCCAAAGGGATTATCATCTGTCTTGTGGCGGGTCCTAGCATTGTGAAAGGAAGCTGCTGCACCTGGCTCAGAGGATTTCGGATGTGGTGGGAGGAGGAGTAGTACTACGACTATAAATTGTATCACAGCATATCTATTCCATCTTGAGAGTGGGGTTGGGGGGTTATGAAGGGGGGCTTTTATTGTACTTTTATACATTGTACCCTTGAAACTAATTCAATTTTTTAAAATTAATTAATTTATTTTGGGCTGCATTGGGTCTTTGTTGATGCTAGCGGGCATTCTCTAGTTGCAGTGAGCCGGGGCTCCTCTTGGCTGTGGTGCACGGGCTTCTCATTGCAGTGGCTTGTCTTGTTGCGGAGCATGGGCTCTAGGCACGCAGGCTTCCGTAGTCGTGGCACGTGGGCTCGGTTGATGTGGCACACGGGCTCTAGAGCGCAGGCTCAGTAGTTGTGGCGCGCGGGCTTAGTTACTCCGTGGCACGTGGGATCTTCCCAGACCAGGGCTCGAACCCATGTCCCCTGCATTCGCAGGCATATTCTTAACTACTGCTCCACCAGGGAAGCCCAATAATTCAGTTTTTTATAAAGAGAAGATTCCTAATATTATTCCAAAATTTAAAAAATATATAGTTGGATAACACTATGAAAAATTAACTGATATATTCTTTTATTATTTCTCTTTGCTCCCTGGATCTTTTTCCCCATCTAGTCAGCTAGGCACTCTGAGTTCACTGCATTAGGAAGGTAAAGACTCAGCAGAAATGAGGGAGAAAAAAAGAAAATTCTCAGCTTTGGAATGTTCACAACGGAGGCCACAGTAAAACAGGTGAGAATTCTGTGAACAAAAAATAAATGTCGTCTCAAATGCAAAAAAGTATTCTCTGCACTGGGAGGCAGGAGAGGGAGGGAGGGAAGGACTGAAGGAGAGAGATCAGTGTGGCCAGGGACATGGAGACTGTGCTTGAGGACGATATGCCCAGGAAGAGAATCAGAATCTGGAGAAGATTCAGCCTGCACGTGATCATTGCCTCCAGCCAGCACCCTCATCTCAGACGTTGGGAAATTCAGAGAGAGAGTGGGAGTACGTCAGGAGGGCCACGCGCAGAGTCTGTGTGGCAGGGGTTGTGGCCGTTCCCTATTTGTGAGGAGTCCCCAGCAATTTGCAGGCCTCTTATGGAAAATGTTGGCGGACGTCTCTAGTGCTTATGTGAAAGCTTGTTCACAAACCTTGAAAGATACAGATGTAGCTGACAGATAGATGCATAGACAGAAAAATGTCATTAAATCAAAGCTCCAGGAAAGGTTTGGAAAATGCCCTTTATTGCATAGGACGCTTCTATTGTCATATGATGTTAGACTGAGTGCCGGTCCCTTCATCCTCCTTCAGACCACGGCATTCTGTCTGCTACTCTCCCGAGGGTCCTTTCTTCTCCCTGGAAGGGATAAAGCAAATGAGGTAGAACAGGAAGAGACAAGAAGCACTCCAAGCTCTGCTGGTCAGGGTTACCCTCCAGCATTGCCTTAATGCTCAGAGCCACACACACCACAGTGAGCTTGGCTCCAGATCAACTACCACTCCACGAAGGTTCTGGAACATTTCCATATCTCGGGGGACCTCATTTCCACGTGACTCTCTTTCCTATTCCCCTTTGTCACAGAAGGCTAGGTACAGTGGTCAGGGTGAGATCTCGGCTCAGGCCCAAGGCTCTCAGACCTCAAAGTTCTGGTCCTGCAAGGGCCCCTGTCCTCTCTTGAGACCACTCCTGGCTCTCTCTGCCGAGAAGGAGCTGCTGGCAGTACGTCCTCTAAGAGTTGAGGTCCATCGTGCAGACCCTGAGAAAACTCCTAGGAAAAGGCTCCACCTTCTTGTTTACGTCAACAGAGGTCAATGCCTTTGTTAGTGCTGGGTGTGTCCCATTTGATGCAACTGCAGAGCCATTAGGTCAACCAGCACATGTGTGCGGCCCCTTCCCTTAGACTCCTCTGGGCCCTCGTGACCTAGGCTCAGAAGACTGCCAGCCTCAAGCCTTACCTCTTCCAAGGGACGGCCACACCGTCTTCCAGGATCTTCTGTCCCATGAATCTCAGTTGCTGTTTGGAACTCAAAGGAGAGAAAAGACCCTGCCTGCGGGGTCTCTTTGGGCTGGGGCCTTCCCCCGTGGGCTGCTCTCCCTCATTCTCCTTTTCTTCTTGCTTCTCTTCATCCTCCTCCTCCTCCTCCTCCTCGTCCTCCTCCTCAGGGGTGTTCTCGGATTCCACATTGCCCATCCACTGGGCCATGTTGAGATGAAAGACACGGCAGCTGAAGCCCTCCAGGACGCCGAACTTCACGTGCTGCTGGAGGATGTCCAAGGTGGGGAGGACCCGGCAGCAGGCCATGCACCTGAAGCCGGTCTCCATGGTCAGCATCCAGTCCGCTGTCTTGGCGCTGGGTCTCTCCTCGACGGCAGGTGGCCCTGATGGGCTGCCTGGCTCTGCTCTTTCCTCATACTCTTTCTCCTCCCCAGTGGGCTCACTGTCAGACAGGAGGCTTTCGGTGGACACATCAGAAGAGGGGTCAGTGGCTACTGCACACACATCCTCAGGAAGGGTCACTTCTTCTATCCTCAGCTGCTTTTCAGGCAACTCCAAGGGTTTCTTTGTCTTCCAGGAGACAGCGACACCCTTGTTCATTTGTACCTGCATGTAGTATATTTTCATGCCCCTTTCCTCTTTGCCTGGGTGCAGATAGTTCTTACAGGGTGAAGAGGGTGAGGAGGAGACACAGTGTGATGGGGAAGCGGTCTCTCCTTCTTCCTGATCCTGGGCTAGGGGTGGTCTAGGCTGGGCAGTGTCTCGATGAAATCTCCGGATTCCGGAAAAAGGAAATGAAAATCATAATAACATGCATGGGCCATGCCGGAAGCTGAGGGAGCAGGTGTGGTAGACGAGAGAGGGACATTGGCACGACATAGCTATGTCGTGAGCTTGGTGTCTGTTGGCCGTAGGACAGAGTGGTGTATCTGGTGTCATCTGTGGGCTTTTCATGTGCGTGGGGGGGATACTGGAGCGGTGTCTGTATACAGGGGTGTGGAGTATGGTGGTGAGGGCTGTAGTATGTGAGGGATGCGGCTGGATGCGTGTACGACGAGGAGTGTGAGTTTGGGAATATCGGTGGTGCATTCCTTGTGGAATGGGGCTGTGGTGCAGGAGAGTACTGTGGAGCACGTGCTTGGGGTTGATGTGCACTGAGAAGGGCTGTGCCTGGAGGGCGCGTGTATGTGTGAGCTGTGTGCACCTGAGCTGGATGGTCCTGCTCTCAGGCTGGAGGTGTATGATGCAGAACTCTGTCCTTCTCTGGAAGCAAAGGCAAAGACAAAGCCTACATTTTCCTCTGAAGATGCTTAATCTGGTCCCTCTTCCCTCCACCTCAAGCCCAGACCTTTCCGGCCCCTGCTCCTTGACTTCCCCACCATGGTAGTAGCAGTATTCACACACACACCCCCAGACTCAGCTGGCATCCACGCCCTCGGAACAGCTCAGCCATCCTGCCCAGGCTCCTCCACAGAGCCCTCATCACCTCTGATGACCCTGGGTTTCCTCTCAGCCTCCCTGGGATCTGTGTGCCTCCTGCCTCACAGCCAAGCACCCCCTCACCTGAGGAGCCCCGCGCCCTTACCAGCGTAGCTGAGCTTGCGCAGAGTAGAAGTACAGAAGAAGTATTTAGAGGCAGAGGAGACCTCCCCTGCCCCTGGGCTGCAGCCTTGGGCCACCACAGTGGATCCAAGCCGAGGGGGATCCTCTTGTGACTTCGAGAGTCCTGAGGGAGGAATGAAAGGCTCAGGGTGGGTTCATCAGTCCTCTGTCCACAAATATTTACTGAGTGTGTGACACGTGTCAGGTGCAGTGAATACACACAGTTGAGAGTGTGGTTCCCAGTGGATCCTCCAGGATTTAATTCCAATCATTACTTATTCTCTCACTGTCTAGTTGGTAATGTAGGCCTCGGTGGTGACTGTGAGTGTGTGGGAAGAGTGAGTGATGTGTATCAGTTAAGTCTGTGGTAAGTGTGGGGTTGGCATGGGGAGCACAGTGCAGACGTGTCTATCTGTGTCTGTGGCCTTTGTGTGCATGGTTTCTGTTCACAAGTCAGGAATTCTGGGACATGTAACTTTTCCTCATTACATGGTGTGGCTTGTATTTATGGTGCGTGTTCATTCATTCATTCACCAAGATTCAGTAAGCAGCTACTCCTGTGTATCCGGCACTCTTCCATTGTTGTAGTCTTTGGTAACGCTGCACATTCTAGTAGGGGAAGACACACACTAAACAAAACTACAAAAAATATATAATACATCAGCTGGTGGTAAGTATATAAGGGTTGCCAGACTTAGCGAACAAGAATACAAGGCACCCAGTTAAATTTCAGTTTCAGATAAACCCAGAATAATTTTTTAGTGTAAGTATTCCCATGCAGTATTTGGCCTGACTTAGTTTTAGTGTAAGTAGGGCCCATACAATATGTGGGACATACGGATACTGAAAACTTACTTGTTGTTTATCTGGAATTCAAATTGAACTGGATAGCCCATATTTTCTCTGGCAATCCTGACATGGGTTACTGAGACTGTGGTTTACTGTGGTTTGTACAAAGCGGGTCTGGCATTACTCAAGAATGTGTTATAAGTGTGGTGTGTATGACACGTGGCTGGTTCTTATAGAGGTATTTAGAGATGGCTGAAGTTAGCTGTGTTTGTGCAAGAGTTGAGGAGATACATGTATATATAGTGTGTGTGTGTGTGTGTCCTATATATATAGTGTGTGTGTGTATATACATATCTCATCTCCAGCGTTTGGTGTTGGAGGAGAGGATTGTGATACAGGTGGGTTGTATGAGAACGTAGTATAGGAGGGATGCGTGTATATACCTCCATGTGCTGTGTGTGGTTTAGTAAGGAAGTTATATGTGGGGTGTGTGATATTTTTGCTGTATCAGAGTGTACATGGGTGTATGAGTTACTGTCTCATAAAACACCCATAACAAGAATACTGTATACACTCTTACGTACACCGAGTGTCAGCCAGGTCCAGGCAGGGTGACAAGAACTTTACCACGCAGACTTTATATCTAGTAAGCACTCTAACCCCATTCATCTCGCTCTTCTCTGCACTACCACACACACACACACACACACACACACACACACTCACACACCCACACACACACAGGAACATAGAGCAAAATATTCTGAATGGTCAGGGGCAGTCATTGCCTTCCCCAGCCTGTCCCAGCCACTGCCTGGAAATCTGCCTGCTGTCTAGAGCTCCATTCCCAGGGCCCATCCTACAGTCTCCAGGGCCCTGGGCCTGGTAGGAGCTACTGGGCTCTAATCTGGGGCAGAGGCCTCTAGCTGGAGCTCTGGGGTGATCACCCCTCTCCCAGGGCAGACTACTCGCCTACATTTAATGCACGCAGGCACCACGTGGCCCGTGGCTCTCAGAGCTCCCCGCAGGACCATGAGGACATTTCTCACCCCCGCTCACGCGGTCTCAGTCTCTGGAAAACCCTTCCCTTCCCTTGATCTCCTTTGGGAAATTCTTCCTGTTGAAGGAATAAATCCTCCTTGCTTTCAATATGACACCATCCCTAGACAAACAATCTTCTTTCAAAGTGCATTCCACTTGTCAAGATATTTTTCAGCAGGGCCTTCAACTCATGGGGCTTCTCTTTCCACTTTGGTAAAAGAGGCCAAGCAACTCATGGGTCTCTCTCAGCATCCTTGCATCCTTCACATCCCCCACCTCATGACCCCAGGGAAAGATCCAAGAGAATAAGAGAGAAATCGGGGACTGAGAAAAGCTGCACCTCTAGGTCTGTGCAAGCAGGATGCAGCCTGCTATGAGTCCGACAAAGCTCCAGGCCCGGCTGCCCCAGGAGAGAGTCCTCAGACCAGCGGAGCAGACCTCCCATCTCCCAGGGGGCATCTGGCCATTCTGTGCCGTCTCACACCACAGGGACCCTCCAGATAGATACGGCAGCATCAGTGAGACAAGGTCTCTCGCTCCATGCTTCACAAGTGACACGTTCTCAGTCCCCCGCTTCCTAGAGAAGGTTCAGTTTGGCAGAAACCCATGTGCCCCAGACAAGTTGCCCCCCACATACCTCCTCCGTTCTCGGCAGTTTCCTGGGACTCTTCATTTTCCAGATGTTTCCTCTTTTGTCGCCGTTCCATCGTACCAACTAGAAGTCTCCCTTAGAAGATGCCTCAAGAGATGTCCAACTCCTCCTCTTCCCTACAGGTTGGCCCTTCTTGGCTCTTGGGCAATCCGTTGAAATGATTCTATACAAATAAAAATGGTCAAGTCTCCTAAATGGCTGAAAAACTTGTACCCCTTAGTGAACCAGCAGTACTGCCTAGTGCTCACCAGGGCTGTTATGTTTGCAAGGTTGCCAGGCACACAGTGGAATTCTGTGACCTCAGTGATGACATCAGAGCATTCGGTGGACCTAGGTTGAGCACAGTGTCTGCAGTAGCACAGGCCCCATTTTCAAGAACAATTCCTTTTTCCCAGCCAAAGCTTTCCCGTGAAAGGGAAAGGTTCATACCATATCTATTATAAATTGTATCATACCATGTCTATTATAAAATTCACATTTTGATTGGAGATCTTTTAAAGTCTTTTCTAGAGAGATTTAATATGAATATTTTAAATGGTCTCCAGTTTCCCTGTGGATTATTGACATTTTAAACTCTGCACTTCAATTTTCCCTCAATACGTGTAATTTTGTCACGGCTCTTTCTGTACTTAAAGATGAGGAACTATATAATTGATTTCTTCATTTTTTCCCCATCTCTTTCCAAGGTACTGCATTTGATTGTGTCTTGCGACTGAGTGAAAAATGCTAGTCCTTGAGTCAGGACTTTGGGCCCTTTAGCAAGTAACTCAACCTATCTGGGCTTCAGCTTCTGTATGTGCGATCAAGAGGCTTGGACTAGCTGACTTTTCAAATGCTGTGTTTCTTTGATTCACTCTCACTTACTGATCTGCTCCTTAAGAAGAGGGTCTGTTCTCATAAAGTAACAACAGTCTTTTCCTAACCTTGGGTTGGGCGGAGTTTATCTGTTCGTACTCAGTTTGTTAGTTATATTGCCTTCTACGTATGCTTAGCTCTAAATAATTTATATGGCTCTTGTGACAATTTTTAGATCTTCTTTTTTTCTTATTTTTCTTTTACAGATTCTAATTTGTTATCGCCAGTGTAGAGGAGCCTGACTGACTTTTAAAATTTATTGATCTTGTATGTGTGTGCCTTGTTGAACCGTCTTATTAGTTCCTGCTAGTTTATCTGTGGGTTCTTTTGTGTCTCCTAGATAAATGAGCATATTAAATGTAAATAATGTGTTCTTTGGATAAAGTTTATTTTCTTGCATCTCTCTATATAGAAGCAATATGTTGAATTGATTTAAATATTTAAATACTTACATACCTGTTATCACAATCTAACATTCTTTATCTTATTTTCTTGCAAGCAATATTATGTTTTCAAAATTTATCCACGTGAATCCATATAGATCTAGGTCTTTGATTTTTGACTGTTTGATATTATTTGATCACATGCATATAGCATCATTTATTTTCCATTCAAGCATTATTGGACAATTGGATTGTTTCCCTCCCTTCTCTAGAACAAACAACATTTCCTAGAATATCCCTGAAGATGTCTGATAGTCGAGAAGGGTCAGGCTGCCCGAAGGATTGCTACTTGCTTTTAGCCACCTTCCAACAGGCCGTCTCCAGCCAGCAATTTGAAGCACAGCTGAAATGAGAACTGCCCCAAATGTGAAGATCTTAGGAGCTTCCTAGAAGGTGGGAGGTTAATGATAGGCATCCTGCTGGGATCCCAGGGGAGTCTGAGCTGGCCTGAAGCTCATCTTCCTCCTCCACCTCTCAAGAGAAATGTGGAGGAAAGAAGACTTCAAAAACTGTGAGCAGGCAGAGGGAGAGATATTGGGGGCCGAAGCTGTAACTGAGGTCTTGGAGTGGGCTGTGAGCACGCAGAGCCTCTAGAGAGCCAGGCTCAGCCTTCTGAGAACTTCTCCCCTAAGGCTGCTCATAATTCACGTGATACCAGCCATATAGAGCCGACTTGGCCCACACTGTCACAGAAAGCCTTATCAGAATCTCTTCTTCTTCATACACTCTTGTGTCTGTTACTTGGTTATTGCCTTTGGTACTCCACTGATGTGAACCACAGTCGCCAGGGGATGGAGGACACTAGTGACCCATCTTGCTCTGTGGCCTCCGTCCACAGCTTGAGGGTAAGGGAAGAGGCCAAATGAAGGTCAAGAAGGAAAGATGGAGTTTGAAGAGAAGACCTGAGTTAAGGGTGTCTTCTCAAGTCTTGATGACTGAAATGTAGCTCCAGTACCTGAAGTCCTGCTTGTTCTCAAGGCTGACCACGGGGCTGGGTGCACTCAGTGAAGGAACCGTATACACTTAGTATTTCCTTGCTTGCTCACACTTGCCCTCCTCTGATACACCCTCTGCAAGACTGATCTTCCCCTGAAACAACTTTCTACCTGCCACTGTCATCTCATGAACATTTGCTTCCCCTTCCTAGTGTCCCCCTAGAATGCCATTGCAGCCAATTCATAATTTGATAATCATGCTGCTTAGCATATTCTCAGCAACTTCTGATAAATTTTATTCACTTTATTCCATAGTCTTCACCCATCAATAATCTTCCTTAACTTCCTAGCTGCAGGTTAACCCATTCGGATTCATTTCTTTTTCTTTCTCTTCTTTGGCAAATCCTTTCTATCTTTTAAGGTCTTTTTCTTGTCTCTCTACCATCCTGCCTTCCTGAACTTCTTTTTTTTCCATTTAAGTAACCTTTCAATCTCCTTCCCCAGTTTCCTCATAAACATTGAGAGTTTATTCCTCACACGTTAGACAGTGGTTTATGAATGGCCAGGCATAACGGACTCAGAATGAGTTGGCACCCCCGAGGTACCTGTCTTGCTGGGGAGCCACAGGTGAAGGGCTGGCTGCTGGACACATGTTTGCATGGAGTCAGGCTGAGTGGCCTCAGGGTGTTTGCCCTGCACTTGTGTGTGTTTCTCCCTAGTTGGTTTCCTTGTCCAGCCACCTGTGACCTCCCTCCATCCAGCCCAGGGAATCCTTCTCATCACAGGGGTAGGATGTTTGTCTCATTTTCCATCACATCCTTTCCCCAAAGTTTGGTTGTGAGTTGTTCCCATTCCAAAGACCTTTCCTCTTTGAAGAGAAAAGAGAAAATCTTTTCTCTCCTTTCCTCTCACTTCACTTCTGCTCTATTATCTCCTCCGTCCAGAATGGCCCACTGACTCACATGGGTGAAGATCCGAAGATGGCAAGAACTGCTAGCAATTCTGAGATAATAATACGGTTGGATCACGAAAACTTGAAAACCTTTATCCCGCCACATTAAAATAAATTGCACTTCCAGTGTATTCAGAGTCTCAGTGTAGAAACACAAATGATAGAGAAATTGAATGACACTCAAGTTTTTCTTTCCTCCTTTCCTGATTTATTCTAATCCTCCATGCTAACATGATGAACTATTTGTTAGGTAAAGTTTCAGACATTTTCTACCCATGCACACTTTTCTTCTTTTCACATAAGAGTGTGAACTAGGTCACTTTCAACATGCTGTGATTCTGTGATTCACTGTCTCCCACCGAGTCATCCACTGATAAAGTCATCTGTTTCACGGAGAACTATTTCCAATAGCTAATAGCCAATGTCTGTGGAGTGCTTACTCTGTGTCGGTTTCTTGTAACTACTTTACAGATCATTTGTACAACGTACCCATGGACCAGGTACAATTATGACCCCCAAGTGACAGATAAGTGCAGATAAGTACAAATACATACAGAGGCCAAGTGACTTGCCCAAGACACTGGAGCAAATCAAAATCCATGCCTCTGTAATCATTTTGCTCTATTGCCTCTGTCTGGGAGGCTTGATGATTTGGCAACTAAAACCTTAAATAGCATGTTCCATTTTTATACCTGTGACACAAGCGTGGGGCTGTGATATGGGGTAACTAACCTGACTACTTTTGAAAACCCTTATGCACCTGGATGAAAGTAAGCCAGGGACTGCAAGCTATAGATTTAAGGTTTCCTACCAACTTTTAAAAATAGCTTCTTGAATGCAATTTACGTAGTGTCAAGTCTAGGATGTAGTCCAAATAGTAACAGAAAAATGGAGATATGTAGAAAAATACTTAAAGTTGACAAGTATTGGGAGTGTAGTATTTTGGGGGCCAGTGTGTAGACCACAGGAAAACTTGCTGTTTCCATCCCAAAGGGAAGAGCCCTACGTTGCAACTGCCAAGGTCCCTGGGGCAGCAAGTGTGCTCACTGCTTAGTAAAGAAGCATCCTCAGTTTGATAGAATCATATGGGAGCCTTACATTTGGTTAGCAGTTCTACATTCTTGATGTAATAATATTTTCAGGGTGTGGGAGGGTATCAAGCTCTGAAAATACCCTTGGAGAGATTTGCTTATTAAGTTTGGCTTTTTCAATCTCCCTACTACTTCTTGACTAAACACCAGGCGGTTTCCTTCACTTTTCAGAACCATGTTGTTTTTCCCTTGTCTAATGAACTTTGAAATACTTTTGGATGAGCTATTAAGTTTGGGAGAAAATAAACATCTCTTTAAAATAAGGAAGATAATAACAATGACAAGTAGACAAAGCTCTAAAACAGAGAATATCCTCCATTCTAGCCAATGACTGGGAGTGGAAGGTGCGTGCTCGCTGTCCAGGACGTAGAAATAAAAGCTGAGGAGGCGCTGAGGCGTCTCCTGGATCTCTATGAGCCTCCATCATTTCTGAAGGGTAGGGTTGACAGATAAAATATAGGCTGTTTAGTTAAATATGAATGTCAGAAAAACAACAAGTATATTTTTAAGATAAGTATGCCCCAAATAGTTCATAGGATCTACTTATACTAAAAATAATGACTTATTATTCATGTGAAGTTCAAGTTTAACTGGGTATCCTGTACTTTTATTGACTAAATCTGACAGCCCTACTGATGATCCACAATGGAGGCAGTTGAGGAGCGGTACATGCTGGCTCTCGGACAGTCAGAAATGGCTTCAGCAGATCCAGGTACAGTATGAAATTCTTTTTGGATGTAGCTCAGAAGCCATGGCCAGCCCTTGACTGCAAGTACTGCCTCGGGTTTCCCTAAGGTGGGGTAAACCGTCCTCTGAATGGCCTTTTGGTAAGTCTGGAAGACCATATCCAAGGGGAGCCCCAAAGTCAGTTTCATCCTCACAACCATGTTTCCAATTCCTGGAATTGGCTGCATGTGACTCACAAGAGCTGAGGAGGTTTGTGGAAATTGGGAGTGTCATAGCTTGAACCCTTTGTAGGTAAAGTTTTGCTGTTGTGAGAGTTTTAACAGGAGCAATGTGAAAGACTCCAGGTCCCCAGGTAGATAGAAATAATCCTGTTCTACCTGTGTGTATGTGACAAGTCTCTAATAGTTCAGAGAGCAAGTATCTGGTCTTAGAAAGACTGATCCAAGCTTGGATGTTTCTGGCGACAAGACAAGGTCCTGAGTTTCAAGTTCACCTTTTATGGTTGAGGAGACAATAAGGTGGTCAGAAGGGAAATCATGGAGGAGACCTTGGCTTCATCCATTGTGCAGGCTTGTATATGTGGTTCTATGTAGATTGTGTTTCAAAGGTGGAGCTTGTTTACAACTATGAACATTCTCCGATGTGCTTTTTGGACCTTCATTCCCAGAGCGAGAGCAGTGCCGAGGCTCTAGAAATGCCATGGATATTCTGAGCTGTCAGTGGCCTTTCCCAGGTACTGTTCCCCTGGTGCCGCTCCTTGAAATGTCCAAAGGGATTATCATCTGTCTTGTGGCGGGTCCTAGCATTGTGAAAGGAAGCTGCTGCACCTGGCTCAGAGGATTTCGGATGTGGTGGGAGGAGTAGTAGTACTACGACTATAAATTGTATCACAGCATATCTATTCCATCTTGAGAGTGGGGTTGGGGGGTTATGAAGGGGGGCTTTTATTGTACTTTTATACATTGTACCCTTGAAACTAATTCAATTTTTTAAAATTAATTAATTTATTTTGGGCTGCATTGGGTCTTTGTTGTTGCTAGCGGGCATTCTCTAGTTGCAGTGAGCCGGGACTCCTCTTGGCTGTGGTGCACGGGCTTCTCATTGCAGTGGCTTCTCTTGTTGCAGAGCATGGGCTCTAGGCACGCAGGCTTCCGTAGTCGTGGCACGTGGGCTCGGTTGATGTGGCACACGGGCTCTAGAGCGCAGGCTCAGTAGTTGTGGCGCACGGGCTTAGTTATTCCGTGGCACGTGGGATCTTCCCAGACCAGGGCTCGAACCCATGTCCCCTGCATTCGCAGGCATATTCTTAACTACTGCTCCACCAGGGAAGCCCAATAATTCAGTTTTTTATAAAGAGAAGATTCCTAATATTATTCCAAAATTTTAAAAATATGTAGTTGGATAACACTATGAAAAATTAACTGATATATTCTTTTATTATTTCTCTTTGCTCCGTGGATCTTTTTCCCCATCCAGTCAGCTAGGCACTCTGAGTTCACTGCATTAGGAAGGTAAAGACTCAGCAGAAATGAGGGAGAAAAAAAGAAAATTCTCAGCTTTGGAATGTTCACAACGGAGGCCACAGTAAAACAGGTGAGAATTCTGTGAACAAAAAATAAATGTCGTCTCAAATGCAAAAACGTATTTTCTGCACTGGGAGGCAGGAGAGGGAGGGAGGGAAGGACTGAAGGAGAGAGATCAGTGTGGCCAGGGACATGGAAACTGTGCTTGAGGACGATATGCCCAGGAAGAGAATCAGAATCTGGAGAAGATTCAGCCTGCACGTGATCATTGCCTCCAGACAGCACCCTCATCTCAGACGTTGGGAAATTCAGAGAGAGAGTGGGAGTACGTCAGGAGGGCCACGCGCAGAGTCTGTGTGGCAGGGATTGTGGCCGTTCCCTATTTGTGAGGAGTCCCCAACAATTTGCAGGCCTCTTCTGGAAAATGCTGGCGGACGTCTCTAGTGCTTATGTGAAAGCTTGTTCACAAACCTTGAAAGATACAGATGTAGCTGACAGATAGATGCATAGATAGAAAAATGTCATTAAATCAAAGCTCCAGGAAAGGTTTGGAAAATGCCCTTTATTGCATAGGACGCTTCTATTGTCATATGATGTTAGACTGAGTGCCGGTCCCTTCATCCTCCTTCAGACCACGGCATTCTGTCTGCTACTCTCCCGAGGGTCCTTTCTTCTCCCTGGAAGGGATAAAGCAAATGAGGTAGAACAGGAAGAGACAAGAAGCACTCCAAGCTCTGCTGGTCAGGGTTACCCTCCAGCATTGCCTTAATGCTCAGAGCCACACACACCACAGTGAGCTTGGCTCCAGATCAACTACCACGCCACGAAGGTTCTGGAACATTTCCATATCTCGGGGGACCTCATTTCCACGTGACTCTCTTTCCTATTCCCCTTTGTCACAGAAGGCTAGGTCCAGTGGTCAGGGTGAGATCTCGGCTCAGGCCCAAGGCTCTCAGACCTCAAAGTTCTGGTCCTGCAAGGGCCCCTGTCCTCTCTTGAGACCACTCCTGGCTCTCTCTGCCGAGAAGGAGCTGCTGGCAGTACGTCCTCTAAGAGTTGAGGTCCATCGTGCAGACCCTGAGAAAACTCCTAGGAAAAGGCTCCACCTTCTTGTTTACGTCAACAGAGGTCAATGCCTTTGTTAGTGCTGGGTGTGTCCCATTTGATGCAACTGCAGAGCCATTAGGTCAACCAGCACATGTGTGCGGCCCCTTCCCTTAGACTCCTCTGGGCCCTCGTGACATAGGCTCAGAAGACTGCCAGCCTCAAGCCTTACCTCTTCCAAGGGACGGCCACACCGTCTTCCAGGATCTTCTGTCCCATGAATCTCAGTTGCTGTTTGGAACTCAAAGGAGAGAAAAGACCCTGCCTGCGGGGTCTCTTTGGGCTGGGGCCTTCCCCCGTGGGCTGCTCTCCCTCATTCTCCTTTTCTTCTTGCTTCTCTTCATCCTCCTCATCCTCCTCCTCCTCGTCCTCCTCCTCAGGGGTGTTCTCGGATTCCACATTGCCCATCCACTGGGCCATGTTGAGATGAAAGACACGGCAGCTGAAGCCCTCCAGGACGCCGAACTTCACGTGCTGCTGGAGGATGTCCAAGGTGGGGAGGACCCGGCAGCAGGCCATGCACCTGAAGCCGGTCTCCATGGTCAGCATCCAGTCCGCTGTCTTGGCGCTGGGTCTCTCCTCGACGGCAGGTGGCCCTGATGGGCTGCCTGGCTCTGCTCTTTCCTCATACTCTTTCTCCTCCCCAGTGGGCTCACTGTCAGACAGGAGGCTTTCGGTGGACACATCAGAAGAGGGGTCAGTGGCTACTGCACACACATCCTCAGGAAGGGTCACTTCTTCTATCCTCAGCTGCTTTTCAGGCAACTCCAAGGGTTTCTTTGTCTTCCAGGAGACAGCGACACCCTTGTTCATTTGTACCTGCATGTAGTATATTTTCATGCCCCTTTCCTCTTTGCCTGGGTGCAGATAGTTCTTACAGGGTGAAGAGGGTGAGGAGGAGACACAGTGTGATGGGGAAGCGGTCTCTCCTTCTTCCTGATCCTGGGCTAGGGGTGGTCTAGGCTGGGCAGTGTCTCGATGAAATCTCCGGATTCCGGAAAAAGGAAATGAAAATCATAATAACATGCATGGGCCATGCCGGAAGCTGAAGGAGCAGGTGTGGTAGACTTGAGAGGAACATTGGCACGACATAGCTATGTCGTGAGCTTGGTGTCTGTTGGCCGTAGGACGGAGTGGTGTATCTGGTGTCATCTGTGGGCTTTTCATGTGCGTGGGGGGGATACTGGAGCGGTGTCTGTATACAGGGGTGTGGAGTATGGTGGTGAGGGCTGTAGTATGTGAGGGATGCGGCTGGATGCGTGTACGACGAGGAGTGTGAGTTTGGGAATATCGGTGGTGCATTCCTTGTGGAATGGGGCTGTGGTGCAGGAGAGTACTGTGGAGCACGTGCTTGGGGTTGATGTGCACTGAGAAGGGCTGTGCCTGGAGGGCGCGTGTATGTGTGAGCTGTGTGCACCTGAGCTGGATGGTCCTGCTCTCAGGCTGGAGGTGTATGATGCAGAACTCTGTCCTTCTCTGGAAGCAAAGGCAAAGACAAAGCCTACATTTTCCTCTGAAGATGCTTAATCTGGTCCCTCTTCCCTCCACCTCAAGCCCAGACCTTTCCGGCCCCTGCTCCTTGACTTCCCCACCATGGTAGTAGCAGTATTCACACACACACCCCCAGACTCAGCTGGCATCCACGCCCTCGGAACAGCTCAGCCATCCTGCCCAGGCTCCTCCACAGAGCCCTCATCACCTCTGATGACCCTGGGTTTCCTCTCAGCCTCCCTGGGATCTGTGTGCCTCCTGCCTCACAGCCAAGCACCCCCTCACCTGAGGAGCCCCGCGCCCTTACCAGCGTAGCTGAGCTTGCGCAGAGTAGAAGTACAGAAGAAGTATTTAGAGGCAGAGGAGACCTCCCCTGCCCCTGGGCTGCAGCCTTGGGCCACCACAGTGGATCCAAGCCGAGGGGGATCCTCTTGTGACTTCGAGAGTCCTGAGGGAGGAATGAAAGGCTCGGGGTGGGTTCATCAGTCCTCTGTCCACAAATATTTACTGAGTGTGTGACACGTGTCAGGTGCAGTGAATACACACAGTTGAGAGTGTGGTTCCCAGTCGATCCTCCAGGATTTAATTCCAATCATTACTTATTCTCTCACTGTCTAGTTGGTAATGTAGGCCTCGGTGGTGACTGTGAGTGCGTGGGAAGAGTGAGTGATGTGTATCAGTTAAGTCTGTGGTAAGTGTGGGGTTGGCATGGGGAGCACAGTGCAGACGTGTCTATCTGTGTCTGTGGCCTTTGTGTGCATGGTTTCTGTTCACAAGTCAGGAATTCTGGGACATGTAACTTTTCCTCATTACATGGTGTGGCTTGTATTTATGGTGCGTGTTCATTCATTCATTCACCAAGATTCAGTAAGCAGCTACTCCTGTGTATCCGGCACTCTTCCATGGTTGTAGTCTTTGGTAACGCTGCACATTCTAGTAGGGGAAGACACACACTAAACAAAACTACAATAAATATATAATACATCAGCTGGTGGTAAGTATATAAGGGTTGCCAGACTTAGCGAACAAGAATACAAGGCACCCAGTTAAATTTCAGTTTCAGATAAACCCAGAATAATTTTTTAGTGTAAGTATTCCCATGCAGTATTTGGCCTGACTTAGTTTTAGTGTAAGTAGGGCCCATACAATATGTGGGACATACGGATACTGAAAACTTACTTGTTGTTTATCTGGAATTCAAACTGAACTGGATAGCCCATATTTTCTCTGGCAATCCTGACATGGGTTACTGAGACTGTGGTTTACTGTGGTTTGTACAAAGCGGGTCTGGCATTACTCAAGAATGTGTTATAAGTGTGGTGTGTATGACACGTGACTGGTTCTTATAGAGGTATTTAGAGATGGCTGAAGTTAGCTGTGTTTGTGCAAGAGTTGAGGAAATACATGTATATATAGTGTGTGTGTGTGTCCTATATATATAGTGTGTGTGTCTATATACATATCTCATCTCCAGCGTTTGGTGTTGGAGGGGAGGATTGTGATACAGGTGGGTTGTATGAGAACGTAGTATAGGAGGGATGCGTGTATACCTCCATGTGCTGTGTGTGGTTTAGTAAGGAAGTTATATGTGGGGTGTGTGATATTTTTGCTGTATCAGAGTGTACATGGGTGTATGAGTTACTGTCTCCTAAAACACCCCTAACAAGAATTCTGTATACACTCTTACGTACACCGAGTGTCAGCCAGGTCCAGGCAGGGTGACAAGAACTTTACCACGCAGACTTTATATCTGGTAAGCACTCTAACCCCATTCATCTCGCTCTTCTCTGCACTACCACACACACACACACACACACACACACACACACACTCACACACCCACACACACACAGGAACATAGAGCAAAATATTCTGAATGGTCAGGGGCAGTCATTGCCTTCCCCAGCCTGTCCCAGCCACTGCCTGGAAATCTGCCTGCTGTCTAGAGCTCCATTCCCAGGGCCCATCCTACAGTCTCCAGGGCCCTGGGCCTGGTAGGAGCTACTGGGCTCTAATCTGGGGCAGAGGCCTCTAGCTGGAGCTCTGGGGTGATCACCCCTCTCCCAGGGCAGACTACTCGCCTACATTTAATGCACGCAGGCACCACGTGGCCCGTGGCTCTCAGAGCTCCCCGCAGGACCATGAGGACATTTCTCACCCCCGCTCACGCGGTCTCAGTCTCTGGAAAACCCTTCCCTTCCCTTGATCTCCTTTGGGAAATTCTTCCTGTTGAAGGAATAAATCCTCCTTGCTTTCAATATGACACCATCCCTAGACAAACAATCTTCTTTCAAAGTGCATTCCACTTGTCAAGATATTTTTCAGCAGGGCCTTCAACTCATGGGGCTTCTCTTTCCACTTTGGTAAAAGAGGCCAAGCAACTCATGGGTCTCTCTCAGCATCCTTGCATCCTTCACATCCCCCACCTCATGACCCCAGGGAAAGATCCAAGAGAATAAGAGAGAAATCGGGGACTGAGAAAAGCTGCACCTCTAGGTCTGTGCAAGCAGGATGCAGCCTGCTATGAGTCCGACAAAGCTCCAGGCCCGGCTGCCCCAGGAGAGAGTCCTCAGACCAGCGGAGCAGACCTCCCATCTCCCAGGGGGCATCTGGCCATTCTGTGCCGTCTCACACCACAGGGACCCTCCAGATAGATACGGCAGCATCAGTGAGACAAGGTCTCTCGCTCCATGCTTCACAAGTGACACGTTCTCAGTCCCCCGCTTCCTAGAGAAGGTTCAGTTTGGCAGAAACCCATGTGCCCCAGACAAGTTGCCCCCCACATACCTCCTCCGTTCTCGGCAGTTTCCTGGGACTCTTCATTTTCCAGATGTTTCCTCTTTTGTCGCCGTTCCATCGTACCAACTAGAAGTCTCCCTTAGAAGATGCCTCAAGAGATGTCCAACTCCTCCTCTTCCCTACAGGTTGGCCCTTCTTGGCTCTTGGGCAATCCGTTGAAATGATTCTATACAAATAAAAATGGTCAAGTCTCCTAAATGGCTGAAAAACTTGTACCCCTTAGTGAACCAGCAGTACTGCCTAGTGCTCACCAGGGCTGTTATGTTTGCAAGGTTGCCAGGCACACAGTGGAATTCTGTGACCTCAGTGATGACATCAGAGCATTCGGTGGACCTAGGTTGAGCACAGTGTCTGCAGTAGCACAGGCCCCATTTTCAAGAACAATTCCTTTTTCCCAGCCAAAGCTTTCCCGTGAAAGGGAAAGGTTCATACCATATCTATTATAAATTGTATCATACCATGTCTATTATAAAATTCACATTTTGATTGGAGATCTTTTAAAGTCTTTTCTAGAGAGATTTAATATGAATATTTTAAATGGTCTCCAGTTTCCCTGTGGATTATTGACATTTTAAACTCTGCACTTCAATTTTCCCTCAATACGTGTAATTTTGTCACGGCTCTTTCTGTACTTAAAGATGAGGAACTATATAATTGATTTCTTCATTTTTTCCCCATCTCTTTCCAAGGTACTGCATTTGATTGTGTCTTGCGACTGAGTGAAAAATGCTAGTCCTTGAGTCAGGACTTTGGGCCCTTTAGCAAGTAACTCAACCTATCTGGGCTTCAGCTTCTGTATGTGCGATCAAGAGGCTTGGACTAGCTGACTTTTCAAATGCTGTGTTTCTTTGATTCACTCTCACTTACTGATCTGCTCCTTAAGAAGAGGGTCTGTTCTCATAAAGTAACAACAGTCTTTTCCTAACCTTGGGTTGGGCGGAGTTTATCTGTTCGTACTCAGTTTGTTAGTTATATTGCCTTCTACGTATGCTTAGCTCTAAATAATTTATATGGCTCTTGTGACAATTTTTAGATCTTCTTTTTTTCTTATTTTTCTTTTACAGATTCTAATTTGTTATCGCCAGTGTAGAGGAGCCTGACTGACTTTTAAAATTTATTGATCTTGTATGTGTGTGCCTTGTTGAACCGTCTTATTAGTTCCTGCTAGTTTATCTGTGGGTTCTTTTGTGTCTCCTAGATAAATGAGCATATTAAATGTAAATAATGTGTTCTTTGGATAAAGTTTATTTTCTTGCATCTCTCTATATAGAAGCAATATGTTGAATTGATTTAAATATTTAAATACTTACATACCTGTTATCACAATCTAACATTCTTTATCTTATTTTCTTGCAAGCAATATTATGTTTTCAAAATTTATCCACGTGAATCCATATAGATCTAGGTCTTTGATTTTTGACTGTTTGATATTATTTGATCACATGCATATAGCATCATTTATTTTCCATTCAAGCATTATTGGACAATTGGATTGTTTCCCTCCCTTCTCTAGAACAAACAACATTTCCTAGAATATCCCTGAAGACGTCTGATAGTCGAGAAGGGTCAGGCTGCCCGAAGGATTGCTACTTGCTTTTAGCCACCTTCCAACAGGCCGTCTCCAGCCAGCAATTTGAAGCACAGCTGAAATGAGAACTGCCCCAAATGTGAAGATCTTAGGAGCTTCCTAGAAGGTGGGAGGTTAATGATAGGCATCCTGCTGGGATCCCAGGGGAGTCTGAGCTGGCCTGAAGCTCATCTTCCTCCTCCACCTCTCAAGAGAAATGTGGAGGAAAGAAGACTTCAAAAACTGTGAGCAGGCAGAGGGAGAGATATTGGGGGCCGAAGCTGTAACTGAGGTCTTGGAGTGGGCTGTGAGCACGCAGAGCCTCTAGAGAGCCAGGCTCAGCCTTCTGAGAACTTCTCCCCTAAGGCTGCTCATAATTCACGTGATACCAGCCATATAGAGCCGACTTGGCCCACACTGTCACAGAAAGCCTTATCAGAATCTCTTCTTCTTCATACACTCTTGTGTCTGTTACTTGGTTATTGCCTTTGGTACTCCACTGATGTGAACCACAGTCGCCAGGGGATGGAGGACACTAGTGACCCATCTTGCTCTGTGGCCTCCGTCCACAGCTTGAGGGTAAGGGAAGAGGCCAAATGAAGGTCAAGAAGGAAAGATGGAGTTTGAAGAGAAGACCTGAGTTAAGGGTGTCTTCTCAAGTCTTGATGACTGAAATGTAGCTCCAGTACCTGAAGTCCTGCTTGTTCTCAAGGCTGACCACGGGGCTGGGTGCACTCAGTGAAGGAACCGTATACACTTAGTATTTCCTTGCTTGCTCACACTTGCCCTCCTCTGATACACCCTCTGCAAGACTGATCTTCCCCTGAAACAACTTTCTACCTGCCACTGTCATCTCATGAACATTTGCTTCCCCTTCCTAGTGTCCCCCTAGAATGCCATTGCAGCCAATTCATAATTTGATAATCATGCTGCTTAGCATATTCTCAGCAACTTCTGATAAATTTTATTCACTTTATTCCATAGTCTTCACCCATCAATAATCTTCCTTAACTTCCTAGCTGCAGGTTAACCCATTCGGATTCATTTCTTTTTCTTTCTCTTCTTTGGCAAATCCTTTCTATCTTTTAAGGTCTTTTTCTTGTCTCTCTACCATCCTGCCTTCCTGAACTTCTTTTTTTTCCATTTAAGTAACCTTTCAATCTCCTTCCCCAGTTTCCTCATAAACATTGAGAGTTTATTCCTCACACGTTAGACAGTGGTTTATGAATGGCCAGGCATAACGGACTCAGAATGAGTTGGCACCCCCGAGGTACCTGTCTTGCTGGGGAGCCACAGGTGAAGGGCTGGCTGCTGGACACATGTTTGCATGGAGTCAGGCTGAGTGGCCTCAGGGTGTTTGCCCTGCACTTGTGTGTGTTTCTCCCTAGTTGGTTTCCTTGTCCAGCCACCTGTGACCTCCCTCCATCCAGCCCAGGGAATCCTTCTCATCACAGGGGTAGGATGTTTGTCTCATTTTCCATCACATCCTTTCCCCAAAGTTTGGTTGTGAGTTGTTCCCATTCCAAAGACCTTTCCTCTTTGAAGAGAAAAGAGAAAATCTTTTCTCTCCTTTCCTCTCACTTCACTTCTGCTCTATTATCTCCTCCGTCCAGAATGGCCCACTGACTCACATGGGTGAAGATCCGAAGATGGCAAGAACTGCTAGCAATTCTGAGATAATAATACGGATGGATCACGAAAACTTGAAAACCTTTATCCCGCCACATTAAAAAAAATTGCACTTCCAGTGTATTCAGAGTCTCAGTGTAGAAACACAAATGATAGAGAAATTGAATGACACTCAAGTTTTTCTTTCCTCCTTTCCTGATTTATTCTAATCCTCCATGCTAACATGATGAACTATTTGTTAGGTAAAGTTTCAGACATTTTCTACCCATGCACACTTTTCTTCTTTTCACATAAGAGTGTGAACTAGGTCACTTTCAACATGCTGTGATTCTGTGATTCACTGTCTCCCACCGAGTCATCCACTGATAAAGTCATCTGTTTCACGGAGAACTATTTCCAATAGCTAATAGCCAATGTCTGTGGAGTGCTTACTCTGTGTCGGTTTCTTGTAACTACTTTACAGATCATTTGTACAACGTACCCATGGACCAGGTACAATTATGACCCCCAAGTGACAGATAAGTGCAGATAAGTACAAATACATACAGAGGCCAAGTGACTTGCCCAAGACACTGGAGCAAATCAAAATCCATGCCTCTGTAATCATTTTGCTCTATTGCCTCTGTCTGGGAGGCTTGATGATTTGGCAACTAAAACCTTAAATAGCATGTTCCATTTTTATACCTGTGACACAAGCGTGGGGCTGTGATATGGGGTAACTAACCTGACTACTTTTGAAAACCCTTATGCACCTGGATGAAAGTAAGCCAGGGACTGCAAGCTATAGATTTAAGGTTTCCTACCAACTTTTAAAAATAGCTTCTTGAATGCAATTTACGTAGTGTCAAGTCTAGGATGTAGTCCAAATAGTAACAGAAAAATGGAGATATGTAGAAAAATACTTAAAGTTGACAAGTATTGGGAGTGTAGTATTTTGGGGGCCAGTGTGTAGACCACAGGAAAACTTGCTGTTTCCATCCCAAAGGGAAGAGCCCTACGTTGCAACTGCCAAGGTCCCTGGGGCAGCAAGTGTGCTCACTGCTTAGTAAAGAAGCATCCTCAGTTTGATAGAATCATATGGGAGCCTTACATTTGGTTAGCAGTTCTACATTCTTGATGTAATAATATTTTCAGGGTGTGGGAGGGTATCAAGCTCTGAAAATACCCTTGGAGAGATTTGCTTATTAAGTTTGGCTTTTTCAATCTCCCTACTACTTCTTGACTAAACACCAGGCGGTTTCCTTCACTTTTCAGAACCATGTTGTTTTTCCCTTGTCTAATGAACTTTGAAATACTTTTGGATGAGCTATTAAGTTTGGGAGAAAATAAACATCTCTTTAAAATAAGGAAGATAATAACAATGACAAGTAGACAAAGCTCTAAAACAGAGAATATCCTCCATTCTAGCCAATGACTGGGAGTGGAAGGTGCGTGCTCGCTGTCCAGGACGTAGAAATAAAAGCTGAGGAGGCGCTGAGGCGTCTCCTGGATCTCTATGAGCCTCCATCATTTCTGAAGGGTAGGGTTGACAGATAAAATATAGGCTGTTTAGTTAAATATGAATGTCAGAAAAACAACAAGTATATTTTTAAGATAAGTATGCCCCAAATAGTTCATAGGATCTACTTATACTAAAAATAATGACTTATTATTCATGTGAAGTTCAAGTTTAACTGGGTATCCTGTACTTTTATTGACTAAATCTGACAGCCCTACTGATGATCCACAATGGAGGCAGTTGAGGAGCGGTACATGCTGGCTCTCGGACAGTCAGAAATGGCTTCAGCAGATCCAGGTACAGTATGAAATTCTTTTTGGATGTAGCTCAGAAGCCATGGCCAGCCCTTGACTGCAAGTACTGCCTCGGGTTTCCCTAAGGTGGGGTAAACCGTCCTCTGAATGGCCTTTTGGTAAGTCTGGAAGACCATATCCAAGGGGAGCCCCAAAGTCAGTTTCATCCTCACAACCATGTTTCCAATTCCTGGAATTGGCTGCATGTGACTCACAAGAGCTGAGGAGGTTTGTGGAAATTGGGAGTGTCATAGCTTGAACCCTTTGTAGGTAAAGTTTTGCTGTTGTGAGAGTTTTAACAGGAGCAATGTGAAAGACTCCAGGTCCCCAGGTAGATAGAAATAATCCTGTTCTACCTGTGTGTATGTGACAAGTCTCTAATAGTTCAGAGAGCAAGTATCTGGTCTTAGAAAGACTGATCCAAGCTTGGATGTTTCTGGCGACAAGACAAGGTCCTGAGTTTCAAGTTCACCTTTTATGGTTGAGGAGACAATAAGGTGGTCAGAAGGGAAATCATGGAGGAGACCTTGGCTTCATCCATTGTGCAGGCTTGTATATGTGGTTCTATGTAGATTGTGTTTCAAAGGTGGAGCTTGTTTACAACTATGAACATTCTCCGATGTGCTTTTTGGACCTTCATTCCCAGAGCGAGAGCAGTGCCGAGGCTCTAGAAATGCCATGGATATTCTGAGCTGTCAGTGGCCTTTCCCAGGTACTGTTCCCCTGGTGCCGCTCCTTGAAATGTCCAAAGGGATTATCATCTGTCTTGTGGCGGGTCCTAGCATTGTGAAAGGAAGCTGCTGCACCTGGCTCAGAGGATTTCGGATGTGGTGGGAGGAGTAGTAGTACTACGACTATAAATTGTATCACAGCATATCTATTCCATCTTGAGAGTGGGGTTGGGGGGTTATGAAGGGGGGCTTTTATTGTACTTTTATACATTGTACCCTTGAAACTAATTCAATTTTTTAAAATTAATTAATTTATTTTGGGCTGCATTGGGTCTTTGTTGTTGCTAGCGGGCATTCTCTAGTTGCAGTGCGCCGGGACTCCTCTTGGCTGTGGTGCACGGGCTTCTCATTGCAGTGGCTTCTCTTGTTGCGGAGCATGGGCTCTAGGCACGCAGGCTTCCGTAGTCGTGGCACGTGGGCTCGGTTGATGTGGCACACGGGCTCTAGAGCGCAGGCTCAGTAGTTGTGGCGCACGGGCTTAGTTATTCCGTGGCACGTGGGATCTTCCCAGACCAGGGCTCGAACCCATGTCCCCTGCATTCGCAGGCATATTCTTAACTACTGCTCCACCAGGGAAGCCCAATAATTCAGTTTTTTATAAAGAGAAGATTCCTAATATTATTCCAAAATTTTAAAAATATGTAGTTGGATAACACTATGAAAAATTAACTGATATATTCTTTTATTATTTCTCTTTGCTCCGTGGATCTTTTTCCCCATCCAGTCAGCTAGGCACTCTGAGTTCACTGCATTAGGAAGGTAAAGACTCAGCAGAAATGAGGGAGAAAAAAAGAAAATTCTCAGCTTTGGAATGTTCACAACGGAGGCCACAGTAAAACAGGTGAGAATTCTGTGAACAAAAAATAAATGTCGTCTCAAATGCAAAAACGTATTTTCTGCACTGGGAGGCAGGAGAGGGAGGGAGGGAAGGACTGAAGGAGAGAGATCAGTGTGGCCAGGGACATGGAAACTGTGCTTGAGGACGATATGCCCAGGAAGAGAATCAGAATCTGGAGAAGATTCAGCCTGCACGTGATCATTGCCTCCAGACAGCACCCTCATCTCAGACGTTGGGAAATTCAGAGAGAGAGTGGGAGTACGTCAGGAGGGCCACGCGCAGAGTCTGTGTGGCAGGGATTGTGGCCGTTCCCTATTTGTGAGGAGTCCCCAACAATTTGCAGGCCTCTTCTGGAAAATGCTGGCGGACGTCTCTAGTGCTTATGTGAAAGCTTGTTCACAAACCTTGAAAGATACAGATGTAGCTGACAGATAGATGCATAGATAGAAAAATGTCATTAAATCAAAGCTCCAGGAAAGGTTTGGAAAATGCCCTTTATTGCATAGGACGCTTCTATTGTCATATGATGTTAGACTGAGTGCCGGTCCCTTCATCCTCCTTCAGACCACGGCATTCTGTCTGCTACTCTCCCGAGGGTCCTTTCTTCTCCCTGGAAGGGATAAAGCAAATGAGGTAGAACAGGAAGAGACAAGAAGCACTCCAAGCTCTGCTGGTCAGGGTTACCCTCCAGCATTGCCTTAATGCTCAGAGCCACACACACCACAGTGAGCTTGGCTCCAGATCAACTACCACGCCACGAAGGTTCTGGAACATTTCCATATCTCGGGGGACCTCATTTCCACGTGACTCTCTTTCCTATTCCCCTTTGTCACAGAAGGCTAGGTCCAGTGGTCAGGGTGAGATCTCGGCTCAGGCCCAAGGCTCTCAGACCTCAAAGTTCTGGTCCTGCAAGGGCCCCTGTCCTCTCTTGAGACCACTCCTGGCTCTCTCTGCCGAGAAGGAGCTGCTGGCAGTACGTCCTCTAAGAGTTGAGGTCCATCGTGCAGAC
The DNA here is from genome assembly GCF_964341445.2 of Mesoplodon mirus. NCBI lineage: Eukaryota > Metazoa > Chordata > Mammalia > Artiodactyla > Ziphiidae > Mesoplodon > Mesoplodon mirus. The sequence continues at coordinate 186,121 of NW_028295290.1, forward strand.
CCTGAGAAAACTCCTAGGAAAAGGCTCCACCTTCTTGTTTACGTCAACAGAGGTCAATGCCTTTGTTAGTGCTGGGTGTGTCCCATTTGATGCAACTGCAGAGCCATTAGGTCAACCAGCACATGTGTGCGGCCCCTTCCCTTAGACTCCTCTGGGCCCTCGTGACATAGGCTCAGAAGACTGCCAGCCTCAAGCCTTACCTCTTCCAAGGGACGGCCACACCGTCTTCCAGGATCTTCTGTCCCATGAATCTCAGTTGCTGTTTGGAACTCAAAGGAGAGAAAAGACCCTGCCTGCGGGGTCTCTTTGGGCTGGGGCCTTCCCCCGTGGGCTGCTCTCCCTCATTCTCCTTTTCTTCTTGCTTCTCTTCATCCTCCTCATCCTCCTCCTCCTCGTCCTCCTCCTCAGGGGTGTTCTCGGATTCCACATTGCCCATCCACTGGGCCATGTTGAGATGAAAGACACGGCAGCTGAAGCCCTCCAGGACGCCGAACTTCACGTGCTGCTGGAGGATGTCCAAGGTGGGGAGGACCCGGCAGCAGGCCATGCACCTGAAGCCGGTCTCCATGGTCAGCATCCAGTCCGCTGTCTTGGCGCTGGGTCTCTCCTCGACGGCAGGTGGCCCTGATGGGCTGCCTGGCTCTGCTCTTTCCTCATACTCTTTCTCCTCCCCAGTGGGCTCACTGTCAGACAGGAGGCTTTCGGTGGACACATCAGAAGAGGGGTCAGTGGCTACTGCACACACATCCTCAGGAAGGGTCACTTCTTCTATCCTCAGCTGCTTTTCAGGCAACTCCAAGGGTTTCTTTGTCTTCCAGGAGACAGCGACACCCTTGTTCATTTGTACCTGCATGTAGTATATTTTCATGCCCCTTTCCTCTTTGCCTGGGTGCAGATAGTTCTTACAGGGTGAAGAGGGTGAGGAGGAGACACAGTGTGATGGGGAAGCGGTCTCTCCTTCTTCCTGATCCTGGGCTAGGGGTGGTCTAGGCTGGGCAGTGTCTCGATGAAATCTCCGGATTCCTGAAAAAGGAAATGAAAATCATAATAACATGCATGGGCCATGCCGGAAGCTGAAGGAGCAGGTGTGGTAGACTTGAGAGGGACATTGGCACGACATAGCTATGTCGTGAGCTTGGTGTCTGTTGGCCGTAGGACGGAGTGGTGTATCTGGTGTCATCTGTGGGCTTTTCATGTGCGTGGGGGGGATACTGGAGCGGTGTCTGTATACAGGGGTGTGGAGTATGGTGGTGAGGGCTGTAGTATGTGAGGGATGCGGCTGGATGCGTGTACGACGAGGAGTGTGAGTTTGGGAATATCGGTGGTGCATTCCTTGTGGAATGGGGCTGTGGTGCAGGAGAGTACTGTGGAGCACGTGCTTGGGGTTGATGTGCACTGAGAAGGGCTGTGCCTGGAGGGCGCGTGTATGTGTGAGCTGTGTGCACCTGAGCTGGATGGTCCTGCTCTCAGGCTGGAGGTGTATGATGCAGAACTCTGTCCTTCTCTGGAAGCAAAGGCAAAGACAAAGCCTACATTTTCCTCTGAAGATGCTTAATCTGGTCCCTCTTCCCTCCACCTCAAGCCCAGACCTTTCCGGCCCCTGCTCCTTGACTTCCCCACCATGGTAGTAGCAGTATTCACACACACACCCCCAGACTCAGCTGGCATCCACGCCCTCGGAACAGCTCAGCCATCCTGCCCAGGCTCCTCCACAGAGCCCTCATCACCTCTGATGACCCTGGGTTTCCTCTCAGCCTCCCTGGGATCTGTGTGCCTCCTGCCTCACAGCCAAGCACCCCCTCACCTGAGGAGCCCCGCGCCCTTACCAGCGTAGCTGAGCTTGCGCAGAGTAGAAGTACAGAAGAAGTATTTAGAGGCAGAGGAGACCTCCCCTGCCCCTGGGCTGCAGCCTTGGGCCACCACAGTGGATCCAAGCCGAGGGGGATCCTCTTGTGACTTCGAGAGTCCTGAGGGAGGAATGAAAGGCTCGGGGTGGGTTCATCAGTCCTCTGTCCACAAATATTTACTGAGTGTGTGACACGTGTCAGGTGCAGTGAATACACACAGTTGAGAGTGTGGTTCCCAGTCGATCCTCCAGGATTTAATTCCAATCATTACTTATTCTCTCACTGTCTAGTTGGTAATGTAGGCCTCGGTGGTGACTGTGAGTGTGTGGGAAGAGTGAGTGATGTGTATCAGTTAAGTCTGTGGTAAGTGTGGGGTTGGCATGGGGAGCACAGTGCAGACGTGTCTATCTGTGTCTGTGGCCTTTGTGTGCATGGTTTCTGTTCACAAGTCAGGAATTCTGGGACATGTAACTTTTCCTCATTACATGGTGTGGCTTGTATTTATGGTGCGTGTTCATTCATTCATTCACCAAGATTCAGTAAGCAGCTACTCCTGTGTATCCGGCACTCTTCCATGGTTGTAGTCTTTGGTAACGCTGCACATTCTAGTAGGGGAAGACACACACTAAACAAAACTACAATAAATATATAATACATCAGCTGGTGGTAAGTATATAAGGGTTGCCAGACTTAGCGAACAAGAATACAAGGCACCCAGTTAAATTTCAGTTTCAGATAAACCCAGAATAATTTTTTAGTGTAAGTATTCCCATGCAGTATTTGGCCTGACTTAGTTTTAGTGTAAGTAGGGCCCATACAATATGTGGGACATACGGATACTGAAAACTTACTTGTTGTTTATCTGGAATTCAAACTGAACTGGATAGCCCATATTTTCTCTGGCAATCCTGACATGGGTTACTGAGACTGTGGTTTACTGTGGTTTGTACAAAGCGGGTCTGGCATTACTCAAGAATGTGTTATAAGTGTGGTGTGTATGACACGTGACTGGTTCTTATAGAGGTATTTAGAGATGGCTGAAGTTAGCTGTGTTTGTGCAAGAGTTGAGGAAATACATGTATATATAGTGTGTGTGTGTGTCCTATATATATAGTGTGTGTGTCTATATACATATCTCATCTCCAGCGTTTGGTGTTGGAGGAGAGGATTGTGATACAGGTGGGTTGTATGAGAACGTAGTATAGGAGGGATGCGTGTATATACCTCCATGTGCTGTGTGTGGTTTAATAAGGAAGTTATATGTGGGGTGTGTGATATTTTTGCTGTATCAGAGTGTACATGGGTGTATGAGTTACTGTCTCCTAAAACACCCCTAACAAGAATTCTGTATACACTCTTACGTACACCGAGTGTCAGCCAGGTCCAGCCAGGGTGACAAGAACTTTACCACGCAGACTTTATATCTGGTAAACACTCTACACCCATTCATCTCGCTCTTCTCGGCACTACCACACACACACACACACACAGAGAGACACACACACACTCACACACCCACACACACACAGGAACATAGAGCAAAATATTCTGAATGGTCAGGGGCAGTCATTGCCTTCCCCAGCCTGTCCCAGCCACTGCCTGGAAATCTGCCTGCTGTCTAGAGCTCCATTCCCAGGGCCCATCATACAGTCTCCAGGGCCCTGAGCCTGGTAGGAGCTACTGGGCTCTAATCTGGGGCAGAGGCCTCTAGCTGGAGCTCTGGGGTGACCACCCCTCTCCCAGGGCAAGCTACTCGCCTACATTTAATGCACGCAGGCACCACGTGGCCCGTGGCTCTCAGAGCCCCCCACAGGACCCTGAGGCCATTTCTCACCCCCGCTCACGTGGTCTCAGTCTCTGGAAAACCCTTCCCTTCCCTTGATCTCCTTTCGGAAATTCTTCCTGTTGAAGGAATAAATCCTCCTTGCTTTCAATATGACACCATCCCTAGACAAACAATCTTCTTTCAAAGTGCATTCCACTTGTCAAGATATTTTTCAACAGGGCCTTCAACTCATGGGGCTTCTCTTTCCACTTTGGTCAAAGAGGCCAAGCAACTCATGGGTCTCTCTCAGCATCCTTGCATCCTTCACATCCCCCACCTCATGACCCCACGGAAAGATCCAAGAGAATAAGAGAGAAATCGGGGACTGAGAAAAGCTGCACCTCTAGGTCTGTGCAAGCAGGATGCAGCCTGCTGTGAGTCCGACAAAGCTCCAGGCCCGGCTGCCCCAGGAGAGAGTCCTCAGACCAGCGGAGCTGACCTCCCATCTCCCAGGGGCCATCTGGCCGTTCTGTGCCGTCTCACACCACAGGGGCCCTCCAGATAGATACGGCAGCATCAGTGAGACAAGGTCTCTCGCTCCCTGATTCACAGGTGACACGTTCTCATTCCCCCGCTCCCTAGAGAAGGTTCAGTTTGGCAGAAACCCATGTGCCCCAGACAAGTTGCCCCCCACATACCTCCTCCGTTCTCGGCAGTTTCCTGGGACTCTTCATTTTCCAGATGTTTCCTCTTTTGTCGCCGTTCCATCGTACCAACTAGAATTCTCCCTTAGAAGATGCCTCAAGAGATGTCCAACTCCTCCTCTTCCCTACAGGTTGGCCCTTCTTGGCTCTTGGGCAATCCGTTGAAATGATTCAATACAAATAAAAATGGTCAAGTCTCCTAAATGGCTGAAAAACTTGTACCACTTAGTGAACCAGCAGTACTGCCTAGTGCTCACCAGGGCTGTTATGTTTGCAAGGTTGCCAGGCGCACAGTGGAATTCTGTGACCTCAGTGATGACATCAGAGCATTCGGTGGACCTAGGTTGAGCACAGTGTCTGCCGTAGCACAGGCCCCATTTTCAAGAACAATTCCTTTTTCCCAGCTGAATCTTTCCCGTGAAAGGGAAAGGTTCATACCATATCTATTATAAATTGTATCATACCATGTCTATTATAAAATTCACATTTTGATTGGAGATCTTTTAATGTCTTTTCTAGAGAGATTTAATATGAATATTTTAAATGGTCTCCAGTTTCTCTGTGGATTATTGACATTTTAAGCTCTGCACTTCAATTTTCCCTCAATACGTGTAATTTTGTCACAGCTCTCTCTGTACTTAAAGATGAGGAACTATATAATTGATTTCTTCATTTTTTCCCCATCTCTTTCCAAGGTACTGCATTTGATTGTGTCTTGTGACTGAGTGAAAAATGCTAGTCCTTGAGTCAGGACTTTGGGCCCTTTAGCAAGTAACTCAACCTATCTGGGCTTCAGCTTCTGTATGTGCGATCAAGAGGCTTGGACTAGCTGACTTTTCAAATGCTGTGTTTCTTTGATTCACTCTCACTTACTGATCTGCTCCTTAAGAAGAGGGTCTGTTCTCATAAAGTAACAACAGTCTTTTCCTAACCTTGGGTTGGGCGGAGTTTATCTGTTCGTACTCAGTTTGTTAGTTATATTGCCTTCTACGTATGCTTAGCTCTATATAATTTATATGGCTCTTGTGACAATTTTTAGATCTTCTTTTTTTCTTATTTTTCTTTTACAGATTCTAATTTGTTATCGCAAGTGTAGAGGAGCCTGATTGACTTTTAAAATTTATTGATCTTGTATGTGTGTGCCTTGTTGAACCGTCTTATTAGTTCCTGCTAGTTTATCTGTGGGTTCTTTTGGGTCTCCTAGATAAATGAGCATATTAAATATAAATAATGTGTTCTTTGGATAAAGTTTATTTTCTTGCATCTCTCTATATAGAAGCAATATGTTGAATTGATTTAAATATTTAAATACTTACATACCTGTTATCACAATCTAACATTCTTTATCTTATTTTCTTGCAATCAATATTATGTTTTCAAGATTTATCCACGTGAATCCATATAGATCTAGGTCTTTGATTTTTGACTCTTTGATATTATTTGATCACATGCATATAGCATCATTTATTTTCCATTCAAGCATTATTGGACAATTGGATTGTTTCCCTCCCTTCTCTAGAACAAACAACATTTCCTAGAATATCCCTGAAGATGTCTGATAGTCGAGAAGGGTCAGGCTGCCCGAAGGATTGCTACTTGCTTTTAGCCACCTTCCAACAGGCCGTCTCCAGCCAGCAATTTGAAGCACAGCTGAAATGAGAACTGCCCCAAATGTGAAGATCTTAGGAGCTTCCTAGAAGGTGGGAGGTTAATGATAGGCATCCTGCTGGGATCCCAGGGGAGTCTGAGCTGGCCTGAAGCTCATCTTCCTCCTCCACCTCTCAAGAGAAATGTGGAGGAAAGAAGACTTCAAAAACTGTGAGCAGGCAGAGGGAGAGATATTGGGGGCCGAAGCTGTAACTGAGGTCTTGGAGTGGGCTGTGAGCACGCAGAGCCTCTAGAGAGCCAGGCTCAGCCTTCTGAGAACTTCTCCCCTAAGGCTGCTCATAATTCACGTGATACCAGCCATATAGAGCCGACTTGGCCCACACTGTCACAGAAAGCCTTATCAGAATCTCTTCTTCTTCATACACTCTTGTGTCTGTTACTTGGTTATTGCCTTTGGTACTCCACTGATGTGAACCACAGTCGCCAGGGGATGGAGGACACTAGTGACCCATCTTGCTCTGTGGCCTCCGTCCACAGCTTGAGGGTAAGGGAAGAGGCCAAATGAAGGTCAAGAAGGAAAGATGGAGTTTGAAGAGAAGACCTGAGTTAAGGGTGTCTTCTCAAGTCTTGATGACTGAAATGTAGCTCCAGTACCTGAAGTCCTGCTTGTTCTCAAGGCTGACCACGGGGCTGGGTGCACTCAGTGAAGGAACCGTATACACTTAGTATTTCCTTGCTTGCTCACACTTGCCCTCCTCTGATACACCCTCTGCAAGACTGATCTTCCCCTGAAACAACTTTCTACCTGCCACTGTCATCTCATGAACATTTGCTTCCCCTTCCTAGTGTCCCCCTAGAATGCCATTGCAGCCAATTCATAATTTGATAATCATGCTGCTTAGCATATTCTCAGCAACTTCTGATAAATTTTATTCACTTTATTCCATAGTCTTCACCCATCAATAATCTTCCTTAACTTCCTAGCTGCAGGTTAACCCATTCGGATTCATTTCTTTTTCTTTCTCTTCTTTGGCAAATCCTTTCTATCTTTTAAGGTCTTTTTCTTGTCTCTCTACCATCCTGCCTTCCTGAACTTCTTTTTTTTCCATTTAAGTAACCTTTCAATCTCCTTCCCCAGTTTCCTCATAAACATTGAGAGTTTATTCCTCACACGTTAGACAGTGGTTTATGAATGGCCAGGCATAACGGACTCAGAATGAGTTGGCACCCCCGAGGTACCTGTCTTGCTGGGGAGCCACAGGTGAAGGGCTGGCTGCTGGACACATGTTTGCATGGAGTCAGGCTGAGTGGCCTCAGGGTGTTTGCCCTGCACTTGTGTGTGTTTCTCCCTAGTTGGTTTCCTTGTCCAGCCACCTGTGACCTCCCTCCATCCAGCCCAGGGAATCCTTCTCATCACAGGGGTAGGATGTTTGTCTCATTTTCCATCACATCCTTTCCCCAAAGTTTGGTTGTGAGTTGTTCCCATTCCAAAGACCTTTCCTCTTTGAAGAGAAAAGAGAAAATCTTTTCTCTCCTTTCCTCTCACTTCACTTCTGCTCTATTATCTCCTCCGTCCAGAATGGCCCACTGACTCACATGGGTGATGATCCGAAGATGGCAAGAACTGCCAGCAATTCTGAGATAATAATATGGATGGATCAGGAAAACTTGAAAACCTTTATCCCGCCACATTAAAAAAAATTGCACTTCCAGTGTATTCAGAGTCTCAGTGTAGAAACACAAATGATAGAGAAATTGAATGACACTCAAGTTTTTCTTTCCTCCTTTCCTGATTTATTCTAATCCTCCATGCTAACATGATGAACTATTTGTTAGGTAAAGTTTCAGACATTTTCTACCCATGCACACTTTTCTTCTTTTCACATAAGAGTGTGAACTAGGTCACTTTCAACATGCTGTGATTCTGTGATTCACTGTCTCCCACCGAGTCATCCACTGATAAAGTCATCTGTTTCACGGAGAACTATTTCCAATAGCTAATAGCCAATGTCTGTGGAGTGCTTACTCTGTGTCGGTTTCTTGTAACTACTTTACATATCATTTGTACAACGTACCCATGGACCAGGTACAATTATGACCCCCAAGTGACAGATAAGTGCAGATAAGTACAAATACATACAGAGGCCAAGTGACTTGCCCAAGACACTGGAGCAAATCAAAATCCATGCCTCTGTAATCATTTTGCTCTATTGCCTCTGTCTGGGAGGCTTGATGATTTGGCAACTAAAACCTTAAATAGCATGTTCCATTTTTATATCTGTGACACAAGCGTGGGGCTGTGATATGGGGTAACTAACCTGACTACTTTTGAAAACCCTTATGCACCTGGATGAAAGTAAGCCAGGGACTGCAAGCTATAGATTTAAGGTTTCCTACCAACTTTTAAAAATAGCTTCTTGAATGCAATTTACGTAGTGTCAAGTCTAGGATGTAGTCCAAATAGTAACAGAAAAATGGAGATATGTAGAAAAATACTTAAAGTTGACAAGTATTGGGAGTGTAGTATTTTGGGGGCCAGTGTGTAGACCACAGGAAAACTTGCTGTTTCCATCCCAAAGGGAAGAGCCCTACGTTGCAACTGCCAAGGTCCCTGGGGCAGCAAGTGTGCTCACTGCTTAGTAAAGAAGCATCCTCAGTTTGATAGAATCATATGGGAGCCTTACATTTGGTTAGCAGTTCTACATTCTTGATGTAATAATATTTTCAGGGTGTGGGAGGGTATCAAGCTCTGAAAATACCCTTGGAGAGATTTGCTTATTAAGTTTGGCTTTTTCAATCTCCCTACTACTTCTTGACTAAACACCAGGCGGTTTCCTTCACTTTTCAGAACCATGTTGTTTTTCCCTTGTCTAATGAACTTTGAAATACTTTTGGATGAGCTATTAAGTTTGGGAGAAAATAAACATCTCTTTAAAATAAGGAAGATAATAACAATGACAAGTAGAAAAAGCTCTAAAACAGAGAATATCCTCCATTCTAGCCAATGACTGGGAGTGGAAGGTGCGTGCTCGCTGTCCAGGACGTAGAAATAAAAGCTGAGGAGGCGCTGAGGTGTCTCCTGGATCTCTATGAGCCTCCATCATTTCTGAAGGGTAGGGTTGACAGATAAAATATAGGCTGTTTAGTTAAATATGAATGTCAGAAAAACAACAAGTATATTTTTAAGATAAGTATGCCCCAAATAGTTCATAGGATCTACTTATACTAAAAATAATGACTTATTATTCATGTGAAGTTCAAGTTTAACTGGGTATCCTGTACTTTTATTGACTAAATCTGACAGCCCTACTGATGATCCACAGTGGAGGCAGTTGAGGAGCGGTACATGCTGGCTCTCGGACAGTCAGAAATGGCTTCAGCAGATCCAGGTACAGTATGAAATTCTTTTTGGATGTAGCTCAGAAGCCATGGCCAGCCCTTGACTGCAAGTACTGCCTCGGGTTTCCCTGAGGTGGGGTAAACCTTCCTCTTAATGGCCTTTTGGTAAGTCTGGAAGACCATATCCAAGGGGAGCCCCAAAGTCAGTTTCATCCTCACAACCATGTTTCCAATTCCTGGAATTGGCTGCATGTGACTCACAAGAGCTGAGGAGGTTTGTGGAAATTGGGAGTGTCATAGCTTGAACCCTTTGTAGGTAAAGTTTTGCTGTTGTGAGAGTTTTAACAGGAGCAATGTGAAAGACTCCAGGTCCCCAGGTAGATAGAAATAATCCTGTTCTACCTGTGTGTATGTGACAAGTCTCTAATAGTTCAGAGAGCAAGTATCTGGTCTTAGAAAGACTGATCCAAGCTTGGATGTTTCTGGTGACAAGGCAAGGTCCTGAGTTTCAAGTTCACCTTTTATGGTTGAGGAGACAATAAGGTGGTCAGAAGGGAAATCATGGAGGAGACCTTGGCTTCATCCATTGTGCAGGCTTGTATATGTGGTTCTATGTAGATTGTGTTTCAAAGGTGGAGCTTGTTTACAACTATGAACATTCTCCGATGTTCTTTTTGGACCTTCATTCCCAGAGCGTGAGCAGTGCCGAGGCTCTAGAAATGCCATGGATATTCTGAGCTGTCAGTGGCATTTCCCAAGTACTGTTGCCTTCTGCCGCTCCTTGAAATGTCCAAAGGGATTATCATCGGTCCTGTGGCGGGTCCTAGCATTGTGAAAGGAAGCTGCTGCACCTGGCTCATGGGATTTCGGATGTGGTGGGAGGAGTAGTAGTACTACGACTATAAATTGTATCACAGCATATCTATTCCATCTTGAGAGTGGGGTTGGGGGGTTATGAAGGGGGGCTTTTATTGTACTTTTATACATTGTACCCTTGAAACTAATTCAATTTTTTAAAATTAATTAATTTATTTTGGGCTGCATTGGGTCTTTGTTGCTGCTAGCGGGCATTCTCTAGTTGCAGTGAGCCGGGGCTCCTCTTGGCTGTGGTGCACGGGCTTCTCATTGCAGTGGCTTCTCTTGTTGCGGAGCATGGGCTCTAGGCACGCAGGCTTCCGTAGTCGTGGCACGTGGGCTCGGTTGATGTGGCACACGGGCTCTAGAGCGCAGGCTCAGTAGTTGTGGCGCGCAGGCTTAGTTACTCCGTGGCACGTGGGATCTTCCCAGACCAGGGCTCGAACACATGTCCCCTGCATTCGCAGGCATATTCTTAACTACTGCTCCACCAGGGAAGCCTAATAATTCAGTTTTTTATAAAGAGAAGTTTCCTACTATTATTCCAAAATTTTAAAAATATATAGTTGGATAACACTATGAAAAATTAACTGATATATTCTTTTATTATTTCTCTTTGCTCCCTGGATCTTTTTCCCCATCCAGTCAGCTAGGCACTCTGAGTTCACTGCATTAGGAAGGTAAAGACTCAGCAGAAATGAGGGAGAAAAAAAGAAAATTCTCAGCTTTGGAATGTTCACAACGGAGGCCACAGTAAAACAGGTGAGAATTCTGTGAACAAAAAATAAATGTCGTCTCAAATGCAAAAAAGTATTCTCTGCACTGGGAGGCAGGAGAGGGAGGGAGGGAAGGACTGAAGGAGAGAGATCAGTGTGGCCAGGGACATGGAGACTGTGCTTGAGGACGATATGCCCAGGAAGAGAATCAGAATCTGGAGAAGATTCAGCCTGCACGTGATCATTGCCTCCAGCCAGCACCCTCATCTCAGACGTTGGGAAATTCAGAGAGAGAGTGGGAGTACGTCAGGAGGGCCACGCGCAGAGTCTGTGTGGCAGGGGTTATGGCCGTTCCCTATTTGTGAGGAGTCCCCAGCAATTTGCAGGCTTCTTCGGGAAAATTCTGGCGGACGTCTCTAGTGCTTATGTGAAAGCTTGTTCACAAACCTTGAAAGATACAGATGTAGCTGACAGATAGATGCATAGATAGAAAAATGTCATTAAATCAAAGCTCCAGGAAAGGTTTGGAAAATGCCCTTTATTGCATAGGACGCTTCTATTGTCATATGATGTTAGACTGAGTGCCGGTCCCTTCATCCTCCTTCAGACCACGGCATTCTGTCTGCTACTCTCCCGAGGGTCCTTTCTTCTCCCTGGAAGGGATAAAGCAAATGAGGTAGAACAGGAAGAGACAAGAAGCACTCCAAGCTCTGCTGGTCAGGGTTACCCTCCAGCATTGCCTTAATGCTCAGAGCCACACACACCACAGTGAGCTTGGCTCCAGATCAACTACCACGCCACGAAGGTTCTGGAACATTTCCATATCTCGGGGGACCTCATTTCCACGTGACTCTCTTTCCTATTCCCCTTTGTCACAGAAGGCTAGGTACAGTGGTCAGGGTGAGATCTCAGCTCAGGCCCAAGGCTCTCAGACCTCAAAGTTCTGGTCCTGCAAGGGCCCCTGTCCTCTCTTGAGACCACTCCTGGCTCTCTCTGCCGAGAAGGAGCTGCTGGCAGTACGTCCTCTAAGAGTTGAGGTCCATCGTGCAGACCCTGAGAAAACTCCTAGGAAAAGGCTCCACCTTCTTGTTTAGGTCAACAGAGGTCAATGCCTTTGTTAGTGCTGGGTGTGTCCCATTTGATGCAACTGCAGAGCCATTAGGTCAACCAGCACATGTGTGCGGCCCCTTCCCTTAGACTCCTCTGGGCCCTCGTGACCTAGGCTCAGAAGACTGCCAGCCTCAAGCCTTACCTCTTCCAAGGGACGGCCACACCGTCTTCCAGGATCTTCTGTCCCATGAATCTCAGTTGCTGTTTGGAACTCAAAGGAGAGAAAAGACCCTGCCTGCGGGGTCTCTTTGGGCTGGGGCCTTCCCCCGTGGGCTGCTCTCCCTCATTCTCCTTTTCTTCTTGCTTCTCTTCATCCTCCTCCTCCTCCTCCTCCTCGTCCTCCTCCTCAGGGGTGTTCTCGGATTCCACATTGCCCATCCACTGGGCCATGTTGAGATGAAAGACACGGCAGCTGAAGCCCTCCAGGACGCCGAACTTCACGTGCTGCTGGAGGATGTCCAAGGTGGGGAGGACCCGGCAGCAGGCCATGCACCTGAAGCCGGTCTCCATGGTCAGCATCCAGTCCGCTGTCTTGGCGCTGGGTCTCTCCTCGACGGCAGGTGGCCCTGATGGGCTGCCTGGCTCTGCTCTTTCCTCATACTCTTTCTCCTCCCCAGTGGGCTCACTGTCAGACAGGAGGCTTTCGGTGGACACATCAGAAGAGGGGTCAGTGGCTACTGCACACACATCCTCAGGAAGGGTCACTTCTTCTATCCTCAGCTGATTTTCAGGCAACTCCAAGGGTTTCTTTGTCTTCCAGGAGACAGCGACACCCTTGTTCATTTGTACCTGCATGTAGTATATTTTCATGCCCCTTTCCTCTTTGTCTGGGTGCAGATAGTTCTTACAGGGTGAAGAGGGTGAGGAGGAGACACAGTGTGATGGGGAAGCGGTCTCTCCTTCTTCCTGATCCTGGGCTAGGGGTGGTCTAGGCTGGGCAGTGTCTCGATGAAATCTCCGGATTCCTGAAAAAGGAAATGAAAATCATAATAACATGCATGGGCCATGCCGGAAGCTGAGGGAGCAGGTGTGGTAGACGAGAGAGGGACATTGGCACGACATAGCTATGTCGTGAGCTTGGTGTCTGTTGGCCGTAGGACGGAGTGGTGTATCTGGTGTCATCTGTGGGCTTTTCATGTGCGTGGGGGGGTATACTGGAGCGGTGTCTGTATACAGGGGTGTGGAGTATGGTGGTGAGGGCTGTAGTATGTGAGGGATGCGGCTGGATGCGTGTACGACGAGGAGTGTGAGTTTGGGAATATCGGTGGTGCATTCCTTGTGGAATGGGGCTGTGGTGCAGGAGAGTACTGTGGAGCACGTGCTTGGGGTTGATGTGCACTGAGAAGGGCTGTGCCTGGAGGGCGCGTGTATGTGTGAGCTGTGTGCACCTGAGCTGGATGGTCCTGCTCTCAGGCTGGAGGTGTATGATGCAGAACTCTGTCTTTCTCTGGAAGCAAAGGCAAAGACAAAGCCTACATTTTCCTCTGAAGATGCTTAATCTGGTCCCTCTTCCCTCCACCTCAAGCCCAGGCCTTTCCGGCCCCTGCTCCTTGACTTCCCCACCATGGTAGTACCAGGATTCACACACACACCCCCAGACTCAGCTGGCATCCACGCCCTCGGAACAGCTCAGCCATCCTGCCCAGGCTCCTCCACAGAGCCCTCATCACCTCTGATGACCCTGGGTTTCCTCTCAGCCTCCCTGGGATCTGTGTGCCTCCTGCCTCACAGCCAAGCACCCCCTCACCTGAGGAGCCCCGCGCCCTTACCAGCGTAGCTGAGCTTGCGCAGAGTAGAAGTACAGAAGAAGTATTTAGAGGCAGAGGAGACCTCCCCTGCCCCTGGGCTGCAGCCTTGGGCCACCACAGTGGATCCAAGCCGAGGGGGATCCTCTTGTGACTTCGAGAGTCCTGAGGGAGGAATGAAAGGCTCAGGGTGGGTTCATCAGTCCTCTGTCCACAAATATTTACTGAGTGTGTGACACGTGTCAGGTGCAGTGAATACACACAGTTGACAGTGTGGTTCCCAGTGGATCCTCCAGGATTTAATTCCAATCAATACTTATTCTCTCACTGTCTAGTTGGTAATGTAGGCCTCGGTGGTGACTGTGAGTGTGTGGGAAGAGTGAGTGAAGTGTATCAGTTAAGTCTGTGGTAAGTGTGGGGTTGGCATGGGGAGCACAGTGCAGACGTGTCTATCTGTGTCTGTGGCCTTTGTGTGCATGGTTTCTGTTCACAAGTCAGGAATTCTGGGACATGTAACTTTTCCTCATTACATGGTGTGGCTTGTATTTATGGTGCGTGTTCATTCATTCATTCACCAAGATTCAGTAAGCAGCTTCTCCTGTGTATCCGGCACTCTTCCATTGTTGTAGTCTTTGGTAACGCTGCACATTCTAGTAGGGGAAGACACACACTAAACAAAACTACAATAAATATATAATACATCAGCTGGTGGTAAGTATATAAGGGTTGCCAGACTTAGCGAACAAGAATACAAGGCACCCAGTTAAATTTCAGTTTCAGATAAACCCAGAATAATTTTTTAGTGTAAGTATTCCCATGCAGTATTTGGCCTGACTTAGTTTTAGTGTAAGTATGGCCCATACAATATGCGGGACATACGGATACTGAAAAATTACTTGTTGTTTATCTGGAATTCAAATTGAACTGGATAGCCCATATTTTCTCTGGCAACCCTGACATGGGTTACTGAGACTGTGGGTTCCTGAGGTTTGTACAAAGCGGGTCTGGCATTACTCAAGAATGTGTTATAAGTGTGGTGTGTATGACACGTGACTGGTTCTTATAGAGGTATTTAGAGATGGCTGAAGTTAGCTGTGTTTGTGCAAGAGTTGAGGAGATACATGTATATATAGTGTGTGTGTGTGTGTGTGTGTCCTATATATATAGTGTGTGTGTCTATATACATATCTCATCTCCAGCGTTTGGTGTTGGAGGAGAGGATTGTGATACAGGTGGGTTGTATGAGAACGTAGTATAGGAGGGATGCGTGTATATACCTCCATGTGCTGTGTGTGGTTTAATAAGGAAGTTATATGTGGGGTGTGTGATATTTTTGCTGTATCAGAGTGCACATGGGTGTATGAGTTACTGTCTCCTAAAACACCCCTAACAAGAATTCTGTATACACTCTTACGTACACCGAGTGTCAGCCAGGTCCAGGCAGGGTGACAAGAACTTTACCACGCAGACTTTATATCTGGTAAGCACTCTACCCCCATTCATCTCACTCTTCTCTGCACTACCACACACACACACACACACACAGACACAGACACTCACACACCCACACACACACAGGAACATAGAGCAAAATATTCTGAATGGTCAGGGGCAGTCATTGCCTTCCCCAGCCTGTCCCAGCCACTGCCTGGAAATCTGCCTGCTGTCTAGAGCTCCATTCCCAGGGCCCATCCTACAGTCTCCAGGGCCCTGGGCCTGGTAGGAGCTACTGGGCTCTAATCTGGGGCAGAGGCCTCTAGCTGGAGCTCTGGGGTGACCACCCCTCTCCCAGGGCAAGCTACTCGCCTACATTTAATGCACGCAGGCACCACGTGGCCCGTGGCACTCAGAGCTCCCCGCAGGACCCTGAGGCCATTTCTCACCCCCGCTCACGCGGTCTCAGTCTCTGGAAAACCCTTCCCTTCCCTTGATCTCCTTTGGGAAATTCTTCCTTTTGAAGGAATAAATCCTCCTTGCTTTCAATATGACACCATCCCTAGACAAACAATCTTCTTTCAAAGTGCATTCCACTTGTCAAGATATTTTTCAACAGGGCCTTCAACTCATGGGGCTTCTCTTTCCACTTTGGTAAAAGAGGCCAAGCAACTCATGGGTCTCTCTCAGCATCCTTGCATCCTTCACATCCCCCACCTCATGACCCCAGGGAAAGATCCAAGAGAATAAGAGAGAAATCGGGGACTGAGAAAAGCTGCACCTCTAGGTCTGTGCAAGCAGGATGCAGCCTGCTGTGAGTCCGACAAAGCTCCAGGCCCGGCTGCCCCAGGAGAGAGTCCTCAGACCAGCGGAGCTGACCTCCCATCTCCCAAGGGGCATCTGGCCGTTCTGTGCCGTCTCACACCACAGGGGTCCTCCAGATAGATACGGCAGCATCAGTGAGACAAGGTCTCTCGCTCCCTGCTTCACAGGTGACAAGTTCTCAGTGCCCCGCTTCCTGGAGAAGGTTCAGTTTGGCAGAAACCCATGTGCCCCAGACAAGTTGCCCCCCACCTACCTCCTGCATTCTCGGCAGTTTCCTGGGACTCTTCATTTTCCAGATGTTTCCTCTTTTGTCGCCGTTCCATCGTACCAACTAGAAGTCTCCCTTAGAAGATGCCTCAAGAGATGTCCAACTCCTCCTCTTCCCTACAGGTTGGCCCTTCTTGGCTCTTGGGCAATCCGTTGAAATGATTCAATACAAATAAAAATGGTCAAGTCTCCTAAATGGCTGAAAAACTTGTACCACTTAGTGAACCAGCAGTACTGCCTAGTGCTCACCAGGGCTGTTATGTTTGCAAGGTTGCCAGGTGCACAGTGGAATTCTGTGACCTCAGTGATGACATCAGAACATTGGGTGGACCTAGGTTGAGCACAGTGTCTGCAGTAGCACAGGCCCCATTTTCAAGAACAATTCCTTTTTCCCAGCCGAAGCTTTCCCGTGAAAGGGAAAGGTTCATACCATATCTATTATAAATTGTATCATACCATGTCTATTATAAAATTCACATTTTGATTGGAGATCTTTTAATGTCTTTTCTAGAGAGATTTAATATGAATATTTTAAATGGTCTCCAGTTTCCCTGTGGATTATTGACATTTTAAACTCTGCACTTCAATTTTCCCTCGATACGTGTAATTTTGTCACAGCTATTTCTGTACTTAAAGATGAGGAACTATATAATTGATTTCTTCATTTTTTCCCCATCTCTTTCCAAGGTACTGCATTTGTTTGTGTCTTGCGACTGAGTGAAAAATGCTAGTCCTTGAGTCTGGTCATTGGGCCCTTTACCAAGTAACTCAACCTATCTGGGCTTCAGCTTCTGTATGTGCGATCAAGAGGCTTGGACTAGCTGACTTTTCAAATGCTGTGTTTCTTTGATTCACTCTCACTTACTGATCTGATACGTAAGAAGAGGGTCTGTTCTCATAAAGTAACAACAGTCTTTTCCTAACCTTGGGTTGGGCGGAGTTTATCTGTTCGTACTCAGTTTGTTAGTTATATTGCCTTCTACGTATGCTTAGCTCTAAATAATTTATATGGCTCTTGTGACTATTTTTAGATCTTCTTTTTTTCTTATTTTTCTTTTACAGTTTCTAATTTGTTATCGCCAGTGTAGAAGAGCCTGATTGACTTCTAAAATTTATTGATCTTGTATGTGTGTGCCTTGTTGAACCGTCTTATTAGTTCCTGCTAGTTTATCTGTGGGTTCTTTTGGGTCTCCTAGATAAATGAGCATATTAAATGTAAATAATGTGTTCTTTGGATAAAGTTTATTTTCTTGCATCTCTCTATATAGAAGCAATATGTTGAATTGATTTAAATATTTAAATACTTACATACCTGTTATCACAATCTAACACTCTTTATCTTATTTTCTTTCAATCAATATTATGTTTTCAAGATTTATCCACGTGAATCCATATAGATCTAGGTCTTTGATTTTTGACTGTTTGATATTATTTGATCACATGCATATAGCATCATTTATTTTCCTTTCAAGCATTATTGGACAATTGGATTGTTTCCCTCCCTTCTCTAGAACAAACAACATTTCCTAGAATATCCCTGAAGATGTCTGACAGTCGAGAAGGGCCAGGCTGCCCGAAGGATTGCTACTTGCTTTTAGCCACCTTCCAACAGGCCGTCTCCAGCCAGCAATTTGAAGCACAGCTGAAATGAGAACTGCCCCAAATGTGAAGATCTTAGGAGCTTCCTAGAAGGTGGGAGGTTAATGATAGGCATCCTGCTGGGATCCCAGGGGAGTCTGAGCTGGCCTGAAGCTCATCTTCCTCCTCCACCTCTCAAGAGAAATGTGGAGGAAAGAAGATTTCAAAAACTGTGAGCAGGCAGAGGGAGAGATATTGGGGGCCGAAGCTGTAACTGAGGTCTTGGAGTGGGCTGTGAGCACGCAGAGCCTCTAGTGAGCCAGGCTCTGCCTTCTGAGGACTTCTCCCCTAAGGCTGCTCATAATTCACGTGATACCAGCCATATAGAGCCGACTTGGCCCACACTGTCACAGAAAGCCTTATCAGAATCTCTTCTTCTTCATACACTCTTGTGTCTGTAACTTGGTTATTGCCTTTGGTACTCCACTGATGTGAACCACAGTCGCCAGGGGATGGAGGACACTAGTGACCCATCTTGCTCTGTGGCCTCCGTCCACAGCTTGAGGGTAAGGGAAGAGGCCAAATGAAGGTCAAGAAGGAAAGATGGAGTTTGAAGAGAAGACCTGATTTAAGGGTGTCTTCTCAAGTCCTGATGACTGAAATGTAGCTCCAGTACCTGAAGTCCTGCTTGTTCTCAAGGCTGACCGCGGGGCTGGGTGCACTCAGTGAAGGAACCGTATACACTTAGTATTTCCTTGCTTGCTCACACTTGCCCTCCTCTGATACACCCTCTGCAAGACTGATCTTCCCCTGAAACAACTTTCTACCTGCCACTGTCATCTCATGAACATTTGCTTCCCCTTCCTAGTGTCCCCCTAGAATGCCATTGCAGCCAATTCATAATTTGATAATCATGCTGCTTACCATATTCTCAGCAACTTCTGATAAATTTTATTCACTTTATTCCATAGTCTTCACCCATCAATAATCTTCCTTAACTTCCTAGCTGAAGGTTAACCCATTCGGAATCATTTCTTTTTCTTTCTCTTCTTTGGCAAATCCTTTCTATCTTTTAAGGTCTTTTTCTTGTCTCTCTACCATCTTGCCTTCCTGAACTCTTTTTTTTGTTTGTTTATGTAACATTTCAAACTCCTTCCCCAGTTTCCTCATAAACATTGAGAGTTTATTCCTCACACGTTAGACAGAGGTTTATGAATGGCCAGGCATAATGGACTCAGAATGTGTTGGCAACCCCGGGTTACCTGTCTTGCTGGGGAGCCACAGGTGAAGGGCTGTCTGCTGGACACATGTTTGCATGGAGTCAGGCTGAGTGGCCTCAGGGTGTTTGCCCTGCACTTGTGTGTGTTTCTCCCTAGTTGGTTTCCTTGTCCAGCCACCTGTGACCTCCCTCCATCCAGCCCAGGGAATCCTTCTCATCACAGGGGTAGGATGTTTGTCTCATTTTCCATCACATCCTTTCCCCAAAGTTTGGTTGTGAGTTGTTCCCATTCCAAAGACCTTTCCTCTTTGAAGAGAAAAGAGAAAATCTTTTCTCTCCTTTCCTCTCACTTCACTTCTGCTCTATTATCTCCTCCGTCCAGATTGGCCCACTGACTCACATGGGTATAGATCCGAAGATGGCAAGAACTGCCAGCAATTCTGAGATAATAATATGGATGGATCAGGAAAACTTGAAAACCTTTATCCCTCCACATTAAAAAAAAATGCACTTCCAGTGTATTCAGAGTCTCAGTGTAGAAACACAAATGATAGAGAAATTGAATGACACTCAAGTTTTTCTTTCCTCCTTTCCTGATTTATTCTAATCCTCCATGCTAACATGATGAACTATTTGTTAGGTAAAGTTTCAGACATTTTCTACCCATGCACACTTTTCTTCTTTTCACATAAGAGTGTGAACTAGGTCACTTTCAACATGCTGTGATTCTGTGATTCACTGTCTCCCACCGAGTCATCCACTGATAAAGTCATCTGCTTCACGGAGAATTATTTCCAATAGCTAATAGCCAATGTCTGCGGAGTGCTTACTCTGTGTCGGTTTCTTGTAACTACTTTACAGATCACTTGTACAACGTACCCATGGACTAGGTACAATTATGACCCCCAAGTGACAGATAAGTGCAGATAAGTACAAATAAATACAGAGGCCAAGTGACTTGCCCAAGACACTGGAGCAAATCAAAATCCATGCCTCTGTAATCATTTTGCTCTATTGCCTCTGTCTGGGAGGCTTGATGATTTGGCAACTAAAACCTTAAATAGCATGTTCCATTTTTATACCTGTGACACAAGCGTGGGGCTGTGATATGGGGTAACTAACCTGACTACTTTTGAAAACCCTTATGCACCTGGATGAAAGTAAGCCAGGGACTGCAAGCTATAGATTTAAGGTTTCCTACCAACTTTTAAAAATAGCTTCTTGAATGCAATTTACGTAGTGTCAAGTCTAGGATGTAGTCCAAATAGTAACAGAAAAATGGAGATATGTAGAAAAATACTTAAAGTTGACAAGTATTGGGAGTGTAGTATTTTTGGGGCCAGTGTGCAGACCACAGGAAAACTTGCTGTTTCCATCCCAAAGGGAAGAGCCCTACGTTGCAACTGCCAAGGTCCCTGGGGCAGCAAGTGTGCTCACTGCTTAGTAAAGAAGCATCCTCAGTTTGATAGAATCATATGGGAGCCTTACATTTGGTTAGCAGTTCTACATTCTTGATGTAATAATATTTTCAGGGTGTGGGAGGGTATCAAGCTCTGAAAATACCCTTGGAGAGATTTGCTTATTAAGTTTGGCTTTTTCAATCTCCCTACTACTTCTTGACTAAACACCAGGCGGTTTCCTTCACTTTTCAGAACCATGTTGTTTTTCCCTTGTCTAATGAACTTTGAAATACTTTTGGATGAGCTATTAAGTTTGGGAGAAAATAAACATCTCTTTAAAATAAGGAAGATAATAACAATGACAAGTAGACAAAGCTCTAAAACAGAGAATATCCTCCATTCTAGCCAATGACTGGGAGTGGAAGGTGCGTGCTCGCTGTCCAGGACGTAGAAATAAAAGCTGAGGAGGCGCTGAGGCGTCTCCTGGATCTCTATGAGCCTCCATCATTTCTGAAGGGTAGGGTTGACAGATAAAATAGAGGCTGTTTAGTTAAATATGAATGTCAGAAAAACAACAAGTATATTTTTAAGATAAGTATGCCCCAAATAGTTCATAGGATCTACTTATACTAAAAATAATGACTTATTATTCATGTGAAGTTCAAGTTTAACTGGGTATCCTGTACTTTTATTGACTAAATCTGACAGCCCTACTGATGATCCACAATGGAGGCAGTTGAGGAGCGGTACATGCTGGCTCTCGGACAGTCAGAAATGGCTTCAGCAGATCCAGGTACAGTATGAAATTCTTTTTGGATGTAGCTCAGAAGCCATGGCCAGCCCTTGACTGCAAGTACTGCCTCGGGTTTCCCTGAGGTGGGGTAAACCGTCCTCTGAATGGCCTTTTGGTAAGTCTGGAAGACCATATCCAAGGGGAGCCCCAAAGTCAGTTTCATCCTCACAACCATGTTTCCAATTCCTGGAATTGGCTGCATGTGACTCACAAGAGCTGAGGAGGTTTGTGGAAATTGGGAGTGTCATAGCTTGAACCCTTTGTAGGTAAAGTTTTGCTGTTGTGAGAGTTTTAACAGGAGCAATGTGAAAGACTCCAGGTCCCCAGGTAGATAGAAATAATCCTGTTCTACCTGTGTGTATGTGACAAGTCTCTAATAGTTCAGAGAGCAAGTATCTGGTCTTAGAAAGACTGATCCAAGCTTGGATGTTTCTGGTGACAAGGCAAGGTCCTGAGTTTCAAGTTCACCTTTTATGGTTGAGGAGACAATAAGGTGGTCAGAAGGGAAATCATGGAGGAGACCTTGGCTTCATCCATTGTGCAGGCTTGTATATGTGGTTCTATGTACATTGTGTTTCAAGGTGGAACTTGTTTACAACTGTGAACATTCTCTGATGTGCTTTTTGGACCTTCATTCCCAGAGCGAGAGCAGTGCCGAGGCTCTAGAAATGCCATGGATATTCTGAGCTGTCAGTGGCATTTCCCAGGTACTGTTGCCTTGTGCCGCTCCTTGAAATGTCCAAAGGGATTATCATCTGTCTTGTGGCGGGTCCTAGCATTGTGAAAGGAAGCTGCTGCACCTGGCTCAGAGGATTTCGGATGTGGTGGGAGGAGTAGTAGTACTACGACTATAAATTGTATCACAGCATATCTATTCCATCTTGAGAGTGGGGTTGGGGGGTTATGAATGGGGGCTTTTATTGTACTTTTATACATTGTACCCTTGAAACTAATTCAATTTTTTTAAATTAATTAATTTATTTTGGGCTGCATTGGGTCTTTGTTGCTGCTAGCGGGCATTCTCTAGTTGCAGTGAGCCGGGGCTCCTCTTGGCTGTGGTGCACGGGCTTCTCATTGCAGTGGCTTCTCTTGTTGCGGAGCATGGGCTCTAGGCACGCAGGCTTCCGTAGTCGTGGCACGTGGGCTCGGTTGATGTGGCACACGGGCTCTAGAGCGCAGGCTCAGTAGTTGTGGCGCGCAGGCTTAGTTACTCCGTGGCACGTGGGATCTTCCCAGACCAGGGCTCGAACACATGTCCCCTGCATTCGCAGGCATATTCTTAACTACTGCTCCACCAGGGAAGCCTAATAATTCAGTTTTTTATAAAGAGAAGTTTCCTACTATTATTCCAAAATTTTAAAAATATATAGTTGGATAACACTATGAAAAATTAACTGATATATTCTTTTATTATTTCTCTTTGCTCCCTGGATCTTTTTCCCCATCCAGTCAGCTAGGCACTCTGAGTTCACTGCATTAGGAAGGTAAAGACTCAGCAGAAATGAGGGAGAAAAAAAGAAAATTCTCAGCTTTGGAATGTTCACAACGGAGGCCACAGTAAAACAGGTGAGAATTCTGTGAACAAAAAATAAATGTCGTCTCAAATGCAAAAAAGTATTCTCTGCACTGGGAGGCAGGAGAGGGAGGGAGGGAAGGACTGAAGGAGAGAGATCAGTGTGGCCAGGGACATGGAGACTGTGCTTGAGGACGATATGCCCAGGAAGAGAATCAGAATCTGGAGAAGATTCAGCCTGCACGTGATCATTGCCTCCAGCCAGCACCCTCATCTCAGACGTTGGGAAATTCAGAGAGAGAGTGGGAGTACGTCAGGAGGGCCACGCGCAGAGTCTGTGTGGCAGGGGTTATGGCCGTTCCCTATTTGTGAGGAGTCCCCAGCAATTTGCAGGCTTCTTCGGGAAAATTCTGGCGGACGTCTCTAGTGCTTATGTGAAAGCTTGTTCACAAACCTTGAAAGATACAGATGTAGCTGACAGATAGATGCATAGATAGAAAAATGTCATTAAATCAAAGCTCCAGGAAAGGTTTGGAAAATGCCCTTTATTGCATAGGACGCTTCTATTGTCATATGATGTTAGACTGAGTGCCGGTCCCTTCATCCTCCTTCAGACCACGGCATTCTGTCTGCTACTCTCCCGAGGGTCCTTTCTTCTCCCTGGAAGGGATAAAGCAAATGAGGTAGAACAGGAAGAGACAAGAAGCACTCCAAGCTCTGCTGGTCAGGGTTACCCTCCAGCATTGCCTTAATGCTCAGAGCCACACACACCACAGTGAGCTTGGCTCCAGATCAACTACCACGCCACGAAGGTTCTGGAACATTTCCATATCTCGGGGGACCTCATTTCCACGTGACTCTCTTTCCTATTCCCCTTTGTCACAGAAGGCTAGGTACAGTGGTCAGGGTGAGATCTCAGCTCAGGCCCAAGGCTCTCAGACCTCAAAGTTCTGGTCCTGCAAGGGCCCCTGTCCTCTCTTGAGACCACTCCTGGCTCTCTCTGCTGAGAAGGAGCTGCTGGCAGTACGTCCTCTAAGAGTTGAGGTCCATCGTGCAGACCCTGAGAAAACTCCTAGGAAAAGGCTCCACCTTCTTGTTTAGGTCAACAGAGGTCAATGCCTTTGTTAGTGCTGGGTGTGTCCCATTTGATGCAACTGCAGAGCCATTAGGTCAACCAGCACATGTGTGCGGCCCCTTCCCTTAGACTCCTCTGGGCCCTCGTGACCTAGGCTCAGAAGACTGCCAGCCTCAAGCCTTACCTCTTCCAAGGGACGGCCACACCGTCTTCCAGGATCTTCTGTCCCATGAATCTCAGTTGCTGTTTGGAACTCAAAGGAGAGAAAAGACCCTGCCTGCGGGGTCTCTTTGGGCTGGGGCCTTCCCCCGTGGGCTGCTCTCCCTCATTCTCCTTTTCTTCTTGCTTCTCTTCATCCTCCTCCTCCTCCTCCTCCTCGTCCTCCTCCTCAGGGGTGTTCTCGGATTCCACATTGCCCATCCACTGGGCCATGTTGAGATGAAAGACACGGCAGCTGAAGCCCTCCAGGACGCCGAACTTCACGTGCTGCTGGAGGATGTCCAAGGTGGGGAGGACCCGGCAGCAGGCCATGCACCTGAAGCCGGTCTCCATGGTCAGCATCCAGTCCGCTGTCTTGGCGCTGGGTCTCTCCTCGACGGCAGGTGGCCCTGATGGGCTGCCTGGCTCTGCTCTTTCCTCATACTCTTTCTCCTCCCCAGTGGGCTCACTGTCAGACAGGAGGCTTTCGGTGGACACATCAGAAGAGGGGTCAGTGGCTACTGCACACACATCCTCAGGAAGGGTCACTTCTTCTATCCTCAGCTGCTTTTCAGGCAACTCCAAGGGTTTCTTTGTCTTCCAGGAGACAGCGACACCCTTGTTCATTTGTACCTGCATGTAGTATATTTTCATGCCCCTTTCCTCTTTGTCTGGGTGCAGATAGTTCTTACAGGGTGAAGAGGGTGAGGAGGAGACACAGTGTGATGGGGAAGCGGTCTCTCCTTCTTCCTGATCCTGGGCTAGGGGTGGTCTAGGCTGGGCAGTGTCTCGATGAAATCTCCGGATTCCTGAAAAAGGAAATGAAAATCATAATAACATGCATGGGCCATGCCGGAAGCTGAGGGAGCAGGTGTGGTAGACGAGAGAGGGACATTGGCACGACATAGCTATGTCGTGAGCTTGGTGTCTGTTGGCCGTAGGACGGAGTGGTGTATCTGGTGTCATCTGTGGGCTTTTCATGTGCGTGGGGGGGTATACTGGAGCGGTGTCTGTATACAGGGGTGTGGAGTATGGTGGTGAGGGCTGTAGTATGTGAGGGATGCGGCTGGATGCGTGTACGACGAGGAGTGTGAGTTTGGGAATATCGGTGGTGCATTCCTTGTGGAATGGGGCTGTGGTGCAGGAGAGTACTGTGGAGCACGTGCTTGGGGTTGATGTGCACTGAGAAGGGCTGTGCCTGGAGGGCGCGTGTATGTGTGAGCTGTGTGCACCTGAGCTGGATGGTCCTGCTCTCAGGCTGGAGGTGTATGATGCAGAACTCTGTCTTTCTCTGGAAGCAAAGGCAAAGACAAAGCCTACATTTTCCTCTGAAGATGCTTAATCTGGTCCCTCTTCCCTCCACCTCAAGCCCAGACCTTTCCGGCCCCTGCTCCTTGACTTCCCCACCATGGTAGTACCAGGATTCACACACACACCCCCAGACTCAGCTGGCATCCACGCACTCGGAACAGCTCAGCCATCCTGCCCAGGCTCCTCCACAGAGCCCTCATCACCTCTGATGACCCTGGGTTTCCTCTCAGCCTCCCTGGGATCTGTGTGCCTCCTGCCTCACAGCCAAGCACCCCCTCACCTGAGGAGCCCCGCGCCCTTACCAGCGTAGCTGAGCTTGCGCAGAGTAGAAGTACAGAAGAAGTATTTAGAGGCAGAGGAGACCTCCCCTGCCCCTGGGCTGCAGCCTTGGGCCACCACAGTGGATCCAAGCCGAGGGGGATCCTCTTGTGACTTCGAGAGTCCTGAGGGAGGAATGAAAGGCTCAGGGTGGGTTCATCAGTCCTCTGTCCACAAATATTTACTGAGTGTGTGACACGTGTCAGGTGCAGTGAATACACACAGTTGACAGTGTGGTTCCCAGTGGATCCTCCAGGATTTAATTCCAATCAATACTTATTCTCTCACTGTCTAGTTGGTAATGTAGGCCTCGGTGGTGACTGTGAGTGTGTGGGAAGAGTGAGTGAAGTGTATCAGTTAAGTCTGTGGTAAGTGTGGGGTTGGCATGGGGAGCACAGTGCAGACGTGTCTATCTGTGTCTGTGGCCTTTGTGTGCATGGTTTCTGTTCACAAGTCAGGAATTCTGGGACATGTAACTTTTCCTCATTACATGGTGTGGCTTGTATTTATGGTGCGTGTTCATTCATTCATTCACCAAGATTCAGTAAGCAGCTTCTCCTGTGTATCCGGCACTCTTCCATTGTTGTAGTCTTTGGTAACGCTGCACATTCTAGTAGGGGAAGACACACACTAAACAAAACTACAATAAATATATTATACATCAGCTGGTGGTAAGTATATAAGGGTTGCCAGACTTAGCGAACAAGAATACAAGGCACCCAGTTAAATTTCAGTTTCAGATAAACCCAGAAAAATTTTTTAGTGTAAGTATTCCCATGCAGTATTTGGCCTGACTTAGTTTTAGTGTAAGTATGGCCCATACAATATGCGGGACATACGGATACTGAAAAATTACTTGTTGTTTATCTGGAATTCAAATTGAACTGGATAGCCCATATTTTCTCTGGCAACCCTGACATGGGTTACTGAGACTGTGGGTTCCTGAGGTTTGTACAAAGCGGGTCTGGCATTACTCAAGAATGTGTTATAAGTGTGGTGTGTATGACACGTGACTGGTTCTTATAGAGGTATTTAGAGATGGCTGAAGTTAGCTGTGTTTGTGCAAGAGTTGAGGAGATACATGTATATATAGTGTGTGTGTGTGTGTGTGTGTCCTATATATATAGTGTGTGTGTCTATATACATATCTCATCTCCAGCGTTTGGTGTTGGAGGAGAGGATTGTGATACAGGTGGGTTGTATGAGAACGTAGTATAGGAGGGATGCGTGTATATACCTCCATGTGCTGTGTGTGGTTTAATAAGGAAGTTATATGTGGGGTGTGTGATATTTTTGCTGTATCAGAGTGCACATGGGTGTATGAGTTACTGTCTCCTAAAACACCCCTAACAAGAATTCTGTATACACTCTTACGTACACCGAGTGTCAGCCAGGTCCAGGCAGGGTGACAAGAACTTTACCACGCAGACTTTATATCTGGTAAGCACTCTACCCCCATTCATCTCACTCTTCTCTGCACTACCACACACACACACACACACACAGACACAGACACTCACACACCCACACACACACAGGAACATAGAGCAAAATATTCTGAATGGTCAGGGGCAGTCATTGCCTTCCCCAGCCTGTCCCAGCCACTGCCTGGAAATCTGCCTGCTGTCTAGAGCTCCATTCCCAGGGCCCATCCTACAGTCTCCAGGGCCCTGGGCCTGGTAGGAGCTACTGGGCTCTAATCTGGGGCAGAGGCCTCTAGCTGGAGCTCTGGGGTGACCACCCCTCTCCCAGGGCAAGCTACTCGCCTACATTTAATGCACGCAGGCACCACGTGGCCCGTGGCACTCAGAGCTCCCCGCAGGACCCTGAGGCCATTTCTCACCCCCGCTCACGCGGTCTCAGTCTCTGGAAAACCCTTCCCTTCCCTTGATCTCCTTTGGGAAATTCTTCCTTTTGAAGGAATAAATCCTCCTTGCTTTCAATATGACACCATCCCTAGACAAACAATCTTCTTTCAAAGTGCATTCCACTTGTCAAGATATTTTTCAACAGGGCCTTCAACTCATGGGGCTTCTCTTTCCACTTTGGTAAAAGAGGCCAAGCAACTCATGGGTCTCTCTCAGCATCCTTGCATCCTTCACATCCCCCACCTCATGACCCCAGGGAAAGATCCAAGAGAATAAGAGAGAAATCGGGGACTGAGAAAAGCTGCACCTCTAGGTCTGTGCAAGCAGGATGCAGCCTGCTGTGAGTCCGACAAAGCTCCAGGCCCGGCTGCCCCAGGAGAGAGTCCTCAGACCAGCGGAGCTGACCTCCCATCTCCCAAGGGGCATCTGGCCGTTCTGTGCCGTCTCACACCACAGGGGTCCTCCAGATAGATACGGCAGCATCAGTGAGACAAGGTCTCTCGCTCCCTGCTTCACAGGTGACAAGTTCTCAGTGCCCCGCTTCCTGGAGAAGGTTCAGTTTGGCAGAAACCCATGTGCCCCAGACAAGTTGCCCCCCACCTACCTCCTGCATTCTCGGCAGTTTCCTGGGACTCTTCATTTTCCAGATGTTTCCTCTTTTGTCGCCGTTCCATCGTACCAACTAGAAGTCTCCCTTAGAAGATGCCTCAAGAGATGTCCAACTCCTCCTCTTCCCTACAGGTTGGCCCTTCTTGGCTCTTGGGCAATCCGTTGAAATGATTCAATACAAATAAAAATGGTCAAGTCTCCTAAATGGCTGAAAAACTTGTACCACTTAGTGAACCAGCAGTACTGCCTAGTGCTCACCAGGGCTGTTATGTTTGCAAGGTTGCCAGGTGCACAGTGGAATTCTGTGACCTCAGTGATGACATCAGAACATTGGGTGGACCTAGGTTGAGCACAGTGTCTGCAGTAGCACAGGCCCCATTTTCAAGAACAATTCCTTTTTCCCAGCCGAAGCTTTCCCGTGAAAGGGAAAGGTTCATACCATATCTATTATAAATTGTATCATACCATGTCTATTATAAAATTCACATTTTGATTGGAGATCTTTTAATGTCTTTTCTAGAGAGATTTAATATGAATATTTTAAATGGTCTCCAGTTTCCCTGTGGATTATTGACATTTTAAACTCTGCACTTCAATTTTCCCTCGATACGTGTAATTTTGTCACAGCTATTTCTGTACTTAAAGATGAGGAACTATATAATTGATTTCTTCATTTTTTCCCCATCTCTTTCCAAGGTACTGCATTTGATTGTGTCTTGCGACTGAGTGAAAAATGCTAGTCCTTGAGTCTGGTCATTGGGCCCTTTACCAAGTAACTCAACCTATCTGGGCTTCAGCTTCTGTATGTGCGATCAAGAGGCTTGGACTAGCTGACTTTTCAAATGCTGTGTTTCTTTGATTCACTCTCACTTACTGATCTGATACGTAAGAAGAGGGTCTGTTCTCATAAAGTAACAACAGTCTTTTCCTAACCTTGGGTTGGGCGGAGTTTATCTGTTCGTACTCAGTTTGTTAGTTATATTGCCTTCTACGTATGCTTAGCTCTAAATAATTTATATGGCTCTTGTGACTATTTTTAGATCTTCTTTTTTTCTTATTTTTCTTTTACAGTTTCTAATTTGTTATCGCCAGTGTAGAAGAGCCTGATTGACTTCTAAAATTTATTGATCTTGTATGTGTGTGCCTTGTTGAACCGTCTTATTAGTTCCTGCTAGTTTATCTGTGGGTTCTTTTGGGTCTCCTAGATAAATGAGCATATTAAATGTAAATAATGTGTTCTTTGGATAAAGTTTATTTTCTTGCATCTCTCTATATAGAAGCAATATGTTGAATTGATTTAAATATTTAAATACTTACATACCTGTTATCACAATCTAACACTCTTTATCTTATTTTCTTTCAATCAATATTATGTTTTCAAGATTTATCCACGTGAATCCATATAGATCTAGGTCTTTGATTTTTGACTGTTTGATATTATTTGATCACATGCATATAGCATCATTTATTTTCCTTTCAAGCATTATTGGACAATTGGATTGTTTCCCTCCCTTCTCTAGAACAAACAACATTTCCTAGAATATCCCTGAAGATGTCTGACAGTCGAGAAGGGCCAGGCTGCCCGAAGGATTGCTACTTGCTTTTAGCCACCTTCCAACAGGCCGTCTCCAGCCAGCAATTTGAAGCACAGCTGAAATGAGAACTGCCCCAAATGTGAAGATCTTAGGAGCTTCCTAGAAGGTGGGAGGTTAATGATAGGCATCCTGCTGGGATCCCAGGGGAGTCTGAGCTGGCCTGAAGCTCATCTTCCTCCTCCACCTCTCAAGAGAAATGTGGAGGAAAGAAGATTTCAAAAACTGTGAGCAGGCAGAGGGAGAGATATTGGGGGCCGAAGCTGTAACTGAGGTCTTGGAGTGGGCTGTGAGCACGCAGAGCCTCTAGTGAGCCAGGCTCTGCCTTCTGAGGACTTCTCCCCTAAGGCTGCTCATAATTCACGTGATACCAGCCATATAGAGCCGACTTGGCCCACACTGTCACAGAAAGCCTTATCAGAATCTCTTCTTCTTCATACACTCTTGTGTCTGTAACTTGGTTATTGCCTTTGGTACTCCACTGATGTGAACCACAGTCGCCAGGGGATGGAGGACACTAGTGACCCATCTTGCTCTGTGGCCTCCGTCCACAGCTTGAGGGTAAGGGAAGAGGCCAAATGAAGGTCAAGAAGGAAAGATGGAGTTTGAAGAGAAGACCTGATTTAAGGGTGTCTTCTCAAGTCCTGATGACTGAAATGTAGCTCCAGTACCTGAAGTCCTGCTTGTTCTCAAGGCTGACCGCGGGGCTGGGTGCACTCAGTGAAGGAACCGTATACACTTAGTATTTCCTTGCTTGCTCACACTTGCCCTCCTCTGATACACCCTCTGCAAGACTGATCTTCCCCTGAAACAACTTTCCACCTGCCACTGTCATCTCATGAACATTTGCTTCCCCTTCCTAGTGTCCCCCTAGAATGCCATTGCAGCCAATTCATAATTTGATAATCATGCTGCTTACCATATTCTCAGCAACTTCTGATAAATTTTATTCACTTTATTCCATAGTCTTCACCCATCAATAATCTTCCTTAACTTCCTAGCTGAAGGTTAACCCATTCGGAATCATTTCTTTTTCTTTCTCTTCTTTGGCAAATCCTTTCTATCTTTTAAGGTCTTTTTCTTGTCTCTCTACCATCTTGCCTTCCTGAACTCTTTTTTTTGTTTGTTTATGTAACATTTCAAACTCCTTCCCCAGTTTCCTCATAAACATTGAGAGTTTATTCCTCACACGTTAGACAGAGGTTTATGAATGGCCAGGCATAATGGACTCAGAATGTGTTGGCAACCCCGGGTTACCTGTCTTGCTGGGGAGCCACAGGTGAAGGGCTGTCTGCTGGACACATGTTTGCATGGAGTCAGGCTGAGTGGCCTCAGGGTGTTTGCCCTGCACTTGTGTGTGTTTCTCCCTAGTTGGTTTCCTTGTCCAGCCACCTGTGACCTCCCTCCATCCAGCCCAGGGAATCCTTCTCATCACAGGGGTAGGATGTTTGTCTCATTTTCCATCACATCCTTTCCCCAAAGTTTGGTTGTGAGTTGTTCCCATTCCAAAGACCTTTCCTCTTTGAAGAGAAAAGAGAAAATCTTTTCTCTCCTTTCCTCTCACTTCACTTCTGCTCTATTATCTCCTCCGTCCAGATTGGCCCACTGACTCACATGGGTATAGATCCGAAGATGGCAAGAACTGCCAGCAATTCTGAGATAATAATATGGATGGATCAGGAAAACTTGAAAACCTTTATCCCTCCACATTAAAAAAAATGCACTTCCAGTGTATTCAGAGTCTCAGTGTAGAAACACAAATGATAGAGAAATTGAATGACACTCAAGTTTTTCTTTCCTCCTTTCCTGATTTATTCTAATCCTCCATGCTAACATGATGAACTATTTGTTAGGTAAAGTTTCAGACATTTTCTACCCATGCACACTTTTCTTCTTTTCACATAAGAGTGTGAACTAGGTCACTTTCAACATGCTGTGATTCTGTGATTCACTGTCTCCCACCGAGTCATCCACTGATAAAGTCATCTGCTTCACGGAGAATTATTTCCAATAGCTAATAGCCAATGTCTGCGGAGTGCTTACTCTGTGTCGGTTTCTTGTAACTACTTTACAGATCACTTGTACAACGTACCCATGGACTAGGTACAATTATGACCCCCAAGTGACAGATAAGTGCAGATAAGTACAAATAAATACAGAGGCCAAGTGACTTGCCCAAGACACTGGAGCAAATCAAAATCCATGCCTCTGTAATCATTTTGCTCTATTGCCTCTGTCTGGGAGGCTTGATGATTTGGCAACTAAAACCTTAAATAGCATGTTCCATTTTTATACCTGTGACACAAGCGTGGGGCTGTGATATGGGGTAACTAACCTGACTACTTTTGAAAACCCTTATGCACCTGGATGAAAGTAAGCCAGGGACTGCAAGCTATAGATTTAAGGTTTCCTACCAACTTTTAAAAATAGCTTCTTGAATGCAATTTACGTAGTGTCAAGTCTAGGATGTAGTCCAAATAGTAACAGAAAAATGGAGATATGTAGAAAAATACTTAAAGTTGACAAGTATTGGGAGTGTAGTATTTTTGGGGCCAGTGTGCAGACCACAGGAAAACTTGCTGTTTCCATCCCAAAGGGAAGAGCCCTACGTTGCAACTGCCAAGGTCCCTGGGGCAGCAAGTGTGCTCACTGCTTAGTAAAGAAGCATCCTCAGTTTGATAGAATCATATGGGAGCCTTACATTTGGTTAGCAGTTCTACATTCTTGATGTAATAATATTTTCAGGGTGTGGGAGGGTATCAAGCTCTGAAAATACCCTTGGAGAGATTTGCTTATTAAGTTTGGCTTTTTCAATCTCCCTACTACTTCTTGACTAAACACCAGGCGGTTTCCTTCACTTTTCAGAACCATGTTGTTTTTCCCTTGTCTAATGAACTTTGAAATACTTTTGGATGAGCTATTAAGTTTGGGAGAAAATAAACATCTCTTTAAAATAAGGAAGATAATAACAATGACAAGTAGACAAAGCTCTAAAACAGAGAATATCCTCCATTCTAGCCAATGACTGGGAGTGGAAGGTGCGTGCTCGCTGTCCAGGACGTAGAAATAAAAGCTGAGGAGGCGCTGAGGCGTCTCCTGGATCTCTATGAGCCTCCATCATTTCTGAAGGGTAGGGTTGACAGATAAAATAGAGGCTGTTTAGTTAAATATGAATGTCAGAAAAACAACAAGTATATTTTTAAGATAAGTATGCCCCAAATAGTTCATAGGATCTACTTATACTAAAAATAATGACTTATTATTCATGTGAAGTTCAAGTTTAACTGGGTATCCTGTACTTTTATTGACTAAATCTGACAGCCCTACTGATGATCCACAATGGAGGCAGTTGAGGAGCGGTACATGCTGGCTCTCGGACAGTCAGAAATGGCTTCAGCAGATCCAGGTACAGTATGAAATTCTTTTTGGATGTAGCTCAGAAGCCATGGCCAGCCCTTGACTGCAAGTACTGCCTCGGGTTTCCCTGAGGTGGGGTAAACCTTCCTCTGAATGGCCTTTTGGTAAGTCTGGAAGACCATATCCAAGGGGAGCCCCAAAGTCAGTTTCATCCTCACAACCATGTTTCCAATTCCTGGAATTGGCTGCATGTGACTCACAAGAGCTGAGGAGGTTTGTGGAAATTGGGAGTGTCATAGCTTGAACCCTTTGTAGGTAAAGTTTTGCTGTTGTGAGAGTTTTAACAGGAGCAATGTGAAAGACTCCAGGTCCCCAGGTAGATAGAAATAATCCTGTTCTACCTGTGTGTATGTGACAAGTCTCTAATAGTTCAGAGAGCAAGTATCTGGTCTTAGAAAGACTGATCCAAGCTTGGATGTTTCTGGTGACAAGGCAAGGTCCTGAGTTTCAAGTTCACCTTTTATGGTTGAGGAGACAATAAGGTGGTCAGAAGGGAAATCATGGAGGAGACCTTGGCTTCATCCATTGTGCAGGCTTGTATATGTGGTTCTATGTACATTGTGTTTCAAGGTGGAGCTTGTTTACAACTGTGAACATTCTCTGATGTGCTTTTTGGACCTTCATTCCCAGAGCGAGAGCAGTGCCGAGGCTCTAGAAATGCCATGGATATTCTGAGCTGTCAGTGGCATTTCCCAGGTACTGTTGCCTTGTGCCGCTCCTTGAAATGTCCAAAGGGATTATCATCTGTCTTGTGGCGGGTCCTAGCATTGTGAAAGGAAGCTGCTGCACCTGGCTCAGAGGATTTCGGATGTGGTGGGAGGAGTAGTAGTACTACGACTATAAATTGTATCACAGCATATCTATTCCATCTTGAGAGTGGGGTTGGGGGGTTATGAAGGGGGGCTTTTATTGTACTTTTATACATTGTACCCTTGAAACTAATTCAATTTTTTTAAATTAATTAATTTATTTTGGGCTGCATTGGGTCTTTGTTGCTGCTAGCGGGCGTTCTCTAGTTGCAGTGAGCGGGGGCTACTCTTGGCTGTGGTGCACGTGCTTCTCATTGCAGTGGCTTCTCTTGTTGCGGAGCATGGGCTCTAGGCACGCAGGCTTCCGTAGTCGTGGCACGTGGGCTCGGTTGATGTGGCACACGGGCTCTAGAGCGCAGGCTCAGTAGTTGTGGCGCGCGGGCTTAGTTACTCCGTGGCACGTGGGATCTTCCCAGACCAGGGCTCGAACCCATGTCCCCTGCATTCGCAGGCATATTCTTAACTACTGCTCCACCAGGGAAGCCCATTAATTCAGTTTTTATAAAGAGAAGATTCCTAATATTATTCCAAAATTTTAAAAATATGTAGTTGGATAACACTATGAAAAATTAACTGATATATTCTTTTATTATTTCTCTCTGCTCCCTGGATTTTTTTTCCTCATCCAGTCAGCTAGGCACTGTGAGCTCACTGCATTAGGAAGGTAAAGACTCAGCAGAAATGAGGGAGAAAAAAAGAAAATTCTCAGCTTTGGAATGTTCACAGCGGAGGCCACAGTAAAACAGGTGAGAATTCTGTGAACAAAAAATAAATGTCGTCTCAAATGCAAAAAAGTATTCTCTGCACTGGGAGGCAGGAGAGGGAGGGAGGGAAGGACTGAAGGAGAGAGATCAGTGTGGCCAGGGACATGGAAACTGTGCTTGAGGACGATAGGCTCAGGAAGAGAATCAGAATCTGGAGAAGATTCAGCCTGCACGTGATCATTGCCTCCAGCCAGCACCCTCATCTCAGACGTTGGGAAATTCAGAGAGAGAGTGGGAGTACGTCAGGAGGGCCACGCGCAGAGTCTGTGTGGCAGGGGTTGTGGCCGTTCCCTATTTGTGAGGAGTCCCCAGCAATTTGCAGGCCTCTTCTGGAAAATGTTGGCGGACGTCTCTAGTGCTTATGTGAAAGCTTGTTCACAAACCTTGAAAGATACAGATGTAGCTGACAGATAGATGCATAGACAGAAAAATGTCATTAAATCAAAGCTCCAGGAAAGGTTTGGAAAATGCCCTTTATTGCATAGGACGCTTCTATTGTCATATGATGTTAGACTGAGTGCCGGTCCCTTCATCCTCCTTCAGACCACGGCATTCTGTCTGCTACTCTCCCGAGGGTCCTTTCTTCTCCCTGGAAGGGATAAAGCAAATGAGGTAGAACAGGAAGAGACAAGAAGCACTCCAAGCTCTGCTGGTCAGGGTTACCCTCCAGCATTGCCTTAATGCTCAGAGCCACACACACCACAGTGAGCTTGGCTCCAGATCAACTACCACGCAACGAAGGTTCTGGAATATTTCCATATCTCGGGGGACCTCATTTCCACGTGACTCTCTTTCCTATTCCCCTTTGTCACAGAAGGCTAGGTCCAGTGGTCAGGGTGAGATCTCGGCTCAGGCCCAAGGCTCTCAGACCTCAAAGTTCTGGTCCTGCAAGGGCCCCTGTCCTCTCTTGAGACCACTCCTGGCTCTCTCTGCCGAGAAGGAGCTGCTGACAGTACGTCCTCTAAGAGTTGAGGTCCATCGTGCAGACCCTGAGAAAACTCCTAGGAAAAGGCTCCACCTTCTTGTTTACGTCAACAGAGGTCAATGCCTTTGTTAGTGCTGGGTGTGTCCCATTTGATGCAACTGCAGAGCCATTAGGTCAACCAGCACATGTGTGCGGCCCCTTCCCTTAGACTCCTCTGGGCCCTCGTGACCTAGGCTCAGAAGACTGCCAGCCTCAAGCCTTACCTCTTCCAAGGGACGGCCACACCGTCTTCCAGGATCTTCTGTCCCATGAATCTCAGTTGCTGTTTGGAACTCAAAGGAGAGAAAAGACCCTGCCTGCGGGGTCTCTTTGGGCTGGGGCCTTCCACCGTGGGCTGCTCTCCCTCATTCTCCTTTTCTTCTTGCTTCTCTTCATCCTCCTCCTCCTCCTCCTCCTCCTCCTCCTCCTCCTCCTCCTCCTCCTCCTCAGGGGTGTTCTCGGATTCCACATTGCCCATCCACTGGGCCATGTTGAGATGAAAGACACGGCAGCTGAAGCCCTCCAGGACGCCGAACTTCACGTGCTGCTGGAGGATGTCTAAGGTGGGGAGGACCCGGCAGCAGGCCATGCACCTGAAGCCGGTCTCCATGGGCAGCATCCAGTCCGCTGTCTTGGCGCTGGGTCTCTCCTCGACGGCAGGTGGCCCTGATGGGCTGCCTGGCTCTGCTCTTTCCTCATACTCTTTCTCCTCCCCAGTGGGCTCACTGTCAGACAGGAGGCTTTCGGTGGACACATCAGAAGAGGGGTCAGTGGCTACTGCACACACATCCTCAGGAAGGGTCACTTCTTCTATCCTCAGCTGATTTTCAGGCAACTCCAAGGGTTTCTTTGTCTTCCAGGAGACAGCGACACCCTTGTTCATTTGTACCTGCATGTAGTATATTTTCATGCCCCTTTCCTCTTTGTCTGGGTGCAGATAGTTCTTACAGGGTGAAGAGGGTGAGGAGGAGACACAGTGTGATGGGGAAGCGGTCTCTCCTTCTTCCTGATCCTGGGCTAGGGGTGGTCTAGGCTGGGCAGTGTCTCGATGAAATCTCCGGATTCCTGAAAAAGGAAATGAAAATCATAATAACATGCATGGGCCATGCCGGAAGCTGAGGGAGCAGGTGTGGTAGACGAGAGAGGGACATTGGCACGACATAGCTATGTCGTGAGCTTGGTGTCTGTTGGCCGTAGGACGGAGTGGTGTATCTGGTGTCATCTGTGGGCTTTTCATGTGCGTGGGGGGGTATACTGGAGCGGTGTCTGTATACAGGGGTGTGGAGTATGGTGGTGAGGGCTGTAGTATGTGAGGGATGCGGCTGGATGCGTGTACGACGAGGAGTGTGAGTTTGGGAATATCGGTGGTGCATTCCTTGTGGAATGGGGCTGTGGTGCAGGAGAGTACTGTGGAGCACGTGCTTGGGGTTGATGTGCACTGAGAAGGGCTGTGCCTGGAGGGCGCGTGTATGTGTGAGCTGTGTGGACCTGAGCTGGATGGTCCTGCTCTCAGGCTGGAGGTGTATGATGCAGAACTCTGTCTTTTTCTGGAAGCAAAGGCAAAGACAAAGCCTACATTTTCCTCTGAAGATGCTTAATCTGGTCCCTCTTCCCTCCACCTCAAGCCCAGACCTTTCCGGCCCCTGCTCCTTGACTTCCCCACCATGGTAGTAGCAGTATTCACACACACACCCCCAGACTCAGCTGGCATCCACGCCCTCGGAACAGCTCAGCCATCCTGCCCAGGCTCCTCCACAGAGCCCTCATCACCTCTGATGACCCTGGGTTTCCTCTCAGCCTCCCTGGGATCTGTGTGCCTCCTGCCTCACAGCCAAGCACCCCCTCACCAGAGGAGCCCCGCGCCCTTACCAGCGTAACTGAGCTTGCGCAGAGTAGAAGTACAGAAGAAGTATTTAGAGGCAGAGGAGACCTCCCCTGCCCCTGGGCTGCAGCCTTGGGCCAGCACAGTGGATCCAAGCCGAGGGGGATCCTCTTGTGACTTCGAGAGTCCTGAGGGAGGAATGAGAGGCTCAGGGTGGGTTCATCAGTCCTCTGTCCACAAATATTTACTGAGTGTGTGACACGTGTCTGGTGCAGTGAATACACACAGTTGAGGGTGTGGTTCCCAGTGGATCCTCCAGGATTTAATTCCAATCATTACTTATTCTCTCACTGTCTAGTTGGTAATGTAGGCCTCGGTGGTGACTGTGAGTGTGTGGGAAGAGTGAGTGATGTGTATCAGTTAAGTCTGTGGTAAGTGTGGGGTTGGCATGGGGAGCACAGTGCAGACGTGTCTATCTGTGTCTGTGGCCTTTGTGTGCATGGTTTCTGTTCACAAGTCAGGAATTCTGGGACATGTAACTTTTCCTCATTACATGGTGTGGCTTGTATTTATGGTGCGTGTCCATTCATTCATTCACCAAGATTCAGTAAGCAGCTACTCCTGTGTATCCGACACTCTTCCATTGTTGTAGTCTTTGGTATCGCTGCACATTCTAGTAGGGGAAGACACACACTAAACAAAACTACAATAAATATATAATACATCAGCTGGTGGTAAGTATATAAGGGTTGCCAGACTTAGCGAACAAGAATACAAGGCACCCAGTTAAATTTCAGTTTCAGATAAACCCAGAATAATTTTTTAGTGTAAGTATTCCCATGCAGTATTTGGCCTGACTTAGTTTTAGTGTAAGTAGGGCCCATACAATATGTGGGACATACGGAAACTGAAAAATTACTTGTAGTTTATCTGGAATTCAAATTGAACTGGATAGCCCATGTTTTCTCTGGCAATCCTGACATGGGTTACTGAGACTGTGGTTTCCTGTGGTTTGTACAAAGCGGGTCTGGCATTACTCAAGAATGTGTTATAAGGGTGGTGTGTATGACACGTGACTGGTTCTTACAGAGGTATTTAGAGATGGCTGAAGTTAGCTGTGTTTGTGCAAGAGTTGAGGAAATACATGTATATATAGTGTGTGTGTGTGTGTGTGTGTCCTATATATATAGTCTGTGTGTCTATATACATATCTCATCTCCAGCGTTTGGTGTTGGAGGAGAGGATTGTGATACAGGTGGGTTGTATGAGAACGTAGTACAGGAGGGATGCGTGTATATACCTCCATGTGCTGTGTGTGGTTTAGTAAGGAAGTTATATGTGGGGTGTGTGATATTTTTGCTGTATCAGAGTGTACATGGGTGTATGAGTTACTGTCTCATAAAACACCCCTAACAAGAATTCTGTATACACTCTTACGTACACCGAGTGTCAGCCAGGTCCAGGCAGGGTGACAAGAACTTTACCACGCAGACTTTATATCTGGTAAGCACTCTAACCCCATTCATCTCGCTCTTCTCTGCACTACCACACAAACACACACACACACACACACACACACACACACACAGGAACATAGAGCAAAATATTCTGAATGGTCAGGGCAGTCATTGCCTTCCCCAGCCTGTCCCAGCCACTGCCTGGAAATCTGCCTGCTGTCTAGAGCTCCATTCCCAGGGCCCATCCTACAGTCTCCAGGGCCCTAGGCCTGGTAGGAGCTACTGGGCTCTAATCTGGGGCAGAGGCCTCTAGCTGGAGCTCTGGGGTGACCACCCCTCTCCCAGGGCAAGCTACTCGCCTACATTTAATGCACGCAGGCACCACGTGACCCGTGGCTCTCAGAGCTCCCCGCAGGACACAGAGGCCATTTCTCACCCCTGCTCACGTGATCTCAGTCTCTGGAAAACCCTTCCCTTCCCTTGATCTCCTTTGGGAAATTCTTCCTGTTGAAGGAATAAAACCTCCTTGCTTTCAATATGACACCATCCCTAGACAAACAATCTTCTTTCAAAGTGCATTCCACTTGTCAAGATATTTTTCAGCAGGGCCTTCAACTCATGGGGCTTCTCTTTCCACTTTGGTAAAAGAGGCCAAGCAACTCATGGGTCTCTCTCAGCATCCTTGCATCCTTCACATCCCCCACCTCATGACCCCAGGGAATGATCCAAGAGAATAAGAGAGAAATCGGGGACTGAGAAAAGCTGCACCTCTAGGTCTGTGCAAGCAGGATGCAGCCTGCTGTGAGTCTGACAAAGCTCCAGGCCCGGCTGCCCCAGGAGAGAGTCCTCAGACCAGCGGAGCTGACCTCCCCTCTCCCAGGTGGCATGTGGCCGTTCTGTGCCGTCTCACACCACAGGGGCCCTCCGGATGGACATGACATCATCAGTGAGTCAAGGTCTCTCGCTCCCTGCTTCACAGGTGACACGTTCTCAGTCCCCCGCTTCCTAGAGAAGGTTCAGTTTGGCAGAAACCCATGTGCCCCAGACAAGTTGCCCACCACATACCTCCTCCGTTCTCGGCAGTTTCCTGGGACTCTTCATTTTCCAGATGTTTCCTCTTTTGTCGCCGTTCCATCGTACCAACTAGAAGTCTCCCTTAGAAGATGCCTCAAGAGATGTCCAACTCCTCCTCTTCCCTACAGGTTGGCCCTTCTTGGCTCTTGGGCAATCCGTTGAAATGATTCAATACAAACAAAAATAGTCAAGTCTCCTAAATGGCTGAAAAACTTGTACCACTTAGTGAACCAGCAGTACTGCCTAGTGCTCACCAGGGCTGTTATGTTTGCAAGGTTGCCAGGCGCACAGTGGAATTCTGTGACCTCAGTGATGACATCAGAGCATTCGGTGGACCTAGGTTGAGCACAGTGTCTGCAATAGCACAGGCCCCATTTTCAAGAACAATTCCTTTTTCCCAGCCGTACCTTTCCCGTGAAAGGGAAAGTTTCATACAATGTCTATTATAAATTGTATCATACCATGTCTATTATAAAATTCTCATTTTGATTGGACATCTTTTAATGTCTTATCTAGAGAGATTTAATATGAATATTTTAAATGGTCTCCAGTTTCCCTGTGGATTATTGACATTTTAAACTCTGCACTTCAATTTTCCCTCAATACGTGTAATTTTGTCATGGCTATTTCTGTACTTAAAGATGAGGAACTATATAATTGATTTCTTCATTTTTTCCCCATCTCTTTCCAAGGTACTGCATTTGATTGTGTCTTGCGACTGAGTGAAAAATGCTAGTCCGTGAGTCAGGACATTGGGCCCTTTAGCAAGTAACTCAACCTATCTGGGCTTCAGCTTCTGTATGTGCGATCAAGAGGCTTGAACTAGCTGACTTTTCAAATGCTGTGTTTCTTTGATTCACTCTCACTTACTGATCTGCTCCGTAAGAAGAGGGTCTGTTCTCATAAAGTAACAACAGTCTTTTCCTAACCTTGGGTTGGGCGGAGTTTATCTGTTCGTACTCAGTTTGTTAGTTATATTGCCTTCTACGTATGCTTAGCTCTAAATAATTTATATGGCTCTTGTGACAATTTTTAGATCTTCTTTTTTTCTTATTTTCTTTTACAGTTTCTAATTTGTTATCGCCAGTGTAGAGGAGCCTGATTGACTTTTAAAATTTATTGATCTTGTATGTGTGTGCCTTGTTGAACCGTCTTATTAGTTCCTGCTAGTTTATCTGTGGGTTCTTTTGGGTCTCCTAGATAAATGAGCACATTAAATGTAAATAATGTGTTCTTTGGATAAAGTTTATTTTCTTGCATCTATATATATAGAAGCAATATGTTGAATTGATTTAAATATTTAAATACTTACATACCTGTTATCACAATCTAACGTTCTTTATCTTATTTTCTTTCAATCTATATTATGTGTTAAAGATTTATAAACGTGAATCCGTACAGATCTAGGTCTTTGATTTTTGACTGTTTGATATTATTTCATCACACACGTATAGCATCATTTATTTTCCATTCAAGCATTATTGGACAACTGGATTGTTTCCCTCCCTTCTCTAGAACAAACAACGTTTCCTAGAATATCCCTGAAGATGTCTGACAGTCGAGAAGGGCCAGGCTGCCCGAAGGATTGCTCCTTGCCTTTAGCCACCTTCCAACATGCCATCTCCAGCCAGCAATTTGAAGCACAGCTGAAATGAAAACTCCCCCAAATGTGTAGATGTTAGGAGCTTCTTAGAAGGTGGGAGGTTAATGATAGGCATCCTGCTGGGATCCCAGGGGAGTCTGAGCTGGCCTGAAGATCATCTTCCTCCTCCACGTCTCAAGGGAAACGTGGAGGAAAGAACACTTCAAAAACTGTGAGTAGGAAGAGGGAGAGAGATTGGGGGGCGAAGCTGTAACTGAGGTCTTGGAGTGGGCTCTGAGGACACAGAGCCTCTAGAGAGCCAGGCTCTGCCTTCTGAGGACTTCTCCCCTAAGGCTGCTCATAATTCAGGTGATACCAGCCATATAGATCCGAATTGGCCCACACTGTCACAGAAAGCCTTATCAGAATCTCTTCTTCTTCATACACTCTTGTGTCTGTTACTTGGTTATTGCCTTTGGTACTCCACTGATGTGAACCACAGTCTCTCGGGGATGGAGGACACTAGTGATCCATCTTGCTCTGTGGCCTCAGTCCACAGCTTGAGGGTAAGGGAAGAGGCCAAATGAAGGTCAAGAAGGAACGATGGAGTTTGAAGAGAAGACCTGAGTTAAGGGTGTCTTCTCAAGTCTTGATGACTGAAATGTAGCTCCAGTACCTGAAGTCCTGCTTGTTCTCAAGGCTGACCACGGGGCTGGGTGCACTCAGTGAAGGAACCGTATACACTTAGTATTTCCTTGCTTGCTCACACTTGCCCTACTCTGATACACCCTCTGCAAGACTGATCTTCCCCTGAAACAACTTTCCACCTGCTACTGTCATCTCAGGAACATTTGCTTCCCCTTCCTAGTGCTCCCCTAGAATGCCATTGCAGCCAATTCATAATTTGATAATCATGCTGCTTACCATATTCTCAGCAATTTCGGATAAATT
The DNA here is from genome assembly GCF_964341445.2 of Mesoplodon mirus. Classification (NCBI taxonomy): domain Eukaryota; kingdom Metazoa; phylum Chordata; class Mammalia; order Artiodactyla; family Ziphiidae; genus Mesoplodon; species Mesoplodon mirus. The sequence goes on from NW_028295290.1 coordinate 228,650, forward strand.
TTTTTCGCTTTATTCCATAGTCTTCACCCATCAATTATCTTCCTTAACTTCCTAGCTGCAGGTTAACCCATTCGGAATCATTTCTTTTTCTTTCTCTTCTTTGGCAAATCCTTTCTATCTTTTAAGGTCTTTTTCTTGTCTCTCTACCACCCTGCCTTCCTGAACTTCTTTTTTTTCGTTTAAGTAACTTTTCAATCTCCTTCCCCAATTTCCTCATACACATTGAGAGTTTATTCCTCACACGTTAGACAGCGGTTTATGAATGGCCAGGCATAATGGACTCAGAATGAGTTGGCACCCCCGAGGTACCTGTCTTGCTGGGGAGCCACAGGTGAAGGGCTGTCTGCTGGACATATGTTTGCATGGAGTCAGGCTGAGTGGCCTCAGGGTGTTTACTCTGCCCTTGTGTGTGTTTCTCGCTAGTTGGTTTCCTCGCCAGCCACCTGTGACCTCCCTCCATCCAGCCCAGGGAATCCTTCTCATCACAGGGGTAGGATGTTTGTCTCATTTTCCATCACATCCTTTCCCCAAAGTTTGGTTGTGAGTTGTTCCCATTCCAAAGACTTTTCCTCTTTGAAGAGAAAAGAGAAAATCTTTTCTCTCCTTTCCTCTCTCTTCTCTTCTGCTCTATTATCTCCTCCATCCAGAATGGCCCACTGACTCACATGGGTGTAGATCCGAAGATGGCAAGAAATGCCAGCAATTCTGAAATAATAATATGGATGTATCAGGAGAACTTGAAAACCTTTATCCCGCCACATTAAAAAAAATTGCACTTCCAGTGTATTCAGAGTCTCAGTGTAGAAACACAAATGATAGAGAAATTGAATTACACTCAAGTTTTTCTTTCCTCCTTTCCTGATTTATTCTAATCCTCAAAGTTAACATGATGAACTATTTGTTTTGTAAACTTTCAGACATTTTCTACCCATGCACACTTTTCTTTTTTTCACATAAGAGTGTGAACTAGGTCACTTTCAACATGCTGTGGTTCTGTGATTCACTGTCTCCCACCGAGTCATCCACTGATAAAGTCATCTGTTTCATGGAGAAAGATTTCGAATAGCTAATAGCCAATGTCTGTGGAGTGCTTACTCTGTGTCAGTTTCTTGTAACTACTTTACAGATGTTGTGTACAACGTACCCATGGACCAGGTACAATTATAACCCCCAAGTGACAGATAAGTGTAGATAAATACAAATAAATACAGAGGCCAAGTGACTTGCCCAAGACACTGGGAAGGGCTTCATGTGGAGCCTGAACCTCGACATGCATCGGAATGTCCCCACAGGAGAGAAACCATATAAGTGTGGGGAGCATGGTAAGCACTTCTGTCAGGCCTCAAGTCTTCAGCTTCATCAGAGCATCCACACTGGAGAGAAGCCGTACAGATGTGATGTGTGTGGTAAAGTCTTTAGTTGGTGTTCACAGCTTCAGTATTACAGGCGAGTTTATACAGGGGAGAAACCTTACCAGTGTGAGACGTGTGGTAAAAGCTTCAGTTGGCGCTCCAATCTTATAAGTCATCACAAAATGCATACTGGGTATACATTTTATGAAAGCAGCGAGAGTGGTAAGAACATCAAGGAACTGTCAGAGGATAGAAGTTCTACAAAATGTTGTTTTCAAAAAACTCACGTGCAACGTGAATTCTTGCAAGCGTCAGGTCTCATAGGAGAGAAAGTATTTTAAATTAGTTGGTGTTGAAGCAGTAGCTAAACAGATCCTAGTGTTCAGCAGAGCACACAGCAGAGATCCCTTCTGAGTGGTGCAGTAAGGGCTGCATTCAGAACTTTGACATTTATCAGATGTCACTTAGGAGATAGCACTTAGAAAGGAAAAGAGTTTGGTCTGGGCTTTAACAAAAGTGTAAGGATGAGCTAGTCAAAATTGATGTCCATGAGAATGTGCGCTCCATGAGGGCAGGGACTTGGCTGCTGAATCTACACAACCTTATCATTGACTAGTGCTTTTAGGTGTGCTCAGTACTTGTGTTTTAAATAAACCAAAAGGGGGAAATGTATAATATATGAAAGTTGTATCCAGATGGGGAAACCTGCAAAATAAAATTAATTCAGGACATGAACTTTGTTGAAATACTGAAAACCACTGCAGAAAACCAATCTGCAATATATATTTTTTTAATTTATTTTTGGCTGCCTTGGGTCTTTATTGCTGCACGCAGGCTTTCTCTAGTTGCAGTGAGTGGGGGCTACTTTTCATTGCAGCGTATGGGCTTCTCATTGCAGTGGCTTCTCTTTGTGGAGCACGGGCTCTAGGTGTGCAGGCTTCAGTAGTTGTGGCACGCGGCTGAGCTGCTGTGCAGCATGTGGGATCTTCCTGGACCAGGGCTCAAACCCGTGTCCCCTGCATTGGCAGGCAGATTCTTAACCACTACGCCACCAGGGAAGGGAAGCCCCCCAGTCTTCAATATTAATATGCTATTAGCCTATCGCAACTGGCTCCTTGCCTCCCGCAGCCTCTGTTCTCAAGTTGGGTGGTTATTTGAGACCCCGTCTAGTTTTCCAAGGACTGTGTTCAGTAGAAATTGAACTACCTTGTGATTTTTTTTTCTGATGGTACAGAGTGAAAAAACATGATTAACTTTGCAACAACAGTAACTGCATGGTATACAATTGATTTTTTGTCTGTCAATATTAAGGCAGGGTTTACTGTAACACTTTGAAAGTGTCACAAAAATTGTTTGTCCCTAGAAAAAAAATTTTTAGTTGACCTTGAACTTACTGATTTCTATTTCTCTGCATTTTCATCCAGACTTTGAAATGTTTGCCTTCTAATTATTGTAGCATTTCTTCTAAACTTCTCAGGTAGGGGCTATGCCATATTCTTCCCCCACATCCATGAGGCAAATACCCAGAAAACTTGTAGGAATTTGATAAAATTATCCAGTGTATTATTGAGACAAGACTGACATTTATGTGCTTTTCCCTATTGGTTGCAGTAAAGCATGGTTTCAGGAAAGGAGTATATATATCAGAATATATTAGATCTCTTTGATTTAGAAATCATAGAATTGGAAGTTATTGATTATGAGATTAAAATACCAAAAAGATGAACACCACATCAATGATGTCACTAAATTTTTTAATGGAAATTAGTGTACAGCTGTAAGAAATTGAGTTTTGATAGATTCCTATATTAATCTGAAGCCGGAAAAATGATGACAGGGACTTCCCTGGTGGTACAGTGGCTAAGAATTCGCCTGCCAATGCAGGGGACACGGGTTCGAGCCCTGGTCCAGGAAGATCCCACATGCTGTGGAGCAACTAAGCCCGTGTGCCACAACTACTGAGGCTGTGTGCCACAACAACTGAAGCCTACGTGCTTAGAGCCTGTGCTCTGCAACAAGAGAAGCCACTGCAATGAGAAGCCCGCGCACCGCAACGAAGAGTAGCCCACACTCACTGCAACTAGAGAAAGCCCGCACGCAGCAACGAAGACCCAATGCAGCCAAAAATAAATAAATTAAATAAAAATTTATTTTAAAAATTTATGACATATCATAATCGCAGGAGATACACAATATGGGCTTTGAGAGGTCACAGATTGTAGCCTTCATAGTATAATCAACCATAAATCTTTGTTAGTGTTTGTGTATGTGTGCATGTGCACACATGTATGTGTACATGCATAAGATCATGTGTAAAGGGATACTCTTCCAGAGTGGTTTTCCTAGGCAAGGAGCATTTTGTGATATTTTTCCATTTTATAACTTCATGTTATATTTTTTTCATTGAATAGTGGGTATTGCCAAAGCAGGAAATTATTTTAATAGAATTTGAAAAAGTATTAAATAATTATCCCTTGCAGTTAAGACCTCATATGATTGTTCTATATTGTCATAAGGCATATAAGATCAAAATTATGGTATGAACTCTGGAAGCCAATTTCAAAAACAAAACAGTTCTCAGATTATTTTGCATACACAGAAAAATTCATGAGTTTCAACAGTTGAAGCTTTATTATTTATGCTGTGCTTTAACTACAGATCCATAATAGGGAGAGGGAAAATCCTGGAGCTAGAAACAAAAGTGGATATACCTACATTGTGGAGGTTTAAAAAAAAAAAGTTTCTCTTGTTGAAAAGATGCACATGAGGAGAGAACTGAGCCTAATAGCAGAGGACCCTCTGGATGTGGAACCAGTAAGGACAAAGCAGGTTTGGATGGCATTCCATACGCAGACCAATGGTGGTATTTTTAATATAGTTGGTTAAAGGGCTTTATTTAGCAAGTTACAGTTGACCCTTGAACAATATGGGTTTGAACTGGGCAGGTCCACTTATATGCAGGGTTTTTTTTTTAATAGTAATTGCTACAGTACTACATGATCTGTGGTTGGTTGAACCCATGGTTGCAGAATTGCAGATACAGAGGAACCACGGATATGGAAGTCTGACCATAAGTTATTTATACAGATCTGTCTACCCATCCATCCATCCGTCCACCCATCTGTAGAGAGAGAGAGGGAGTGAGTGCACGTGCTAGGTATTTACAGAAGTAGATATGGAAGTGTGAGGATATACAAACACACACATGTGTATGTGATGTATATAAGCATGTATATCCACGTTTCTATTTCAGGGCTGGAGCAAGGAAAGTGTAGAATGATCCTGGAGAAAAGTTACTGTGCCAGAAAGTAGGAAAGAGTGGTGGGACGTGTAAAAAGATCCAGCTTGAAGAGACTCACACTGGGTAAATCTGAGCAATTTGACCCTAAAATAAATAATTATCATACAGAATATGAATAAAAAAAGAGGAAGGGAGGGAAGGAAGGGCTCTCATAATAGAATGCCAAACCATAAATATATAGAAGGAATGACGTAATGTAAAAATCATTATTTACAACCATCATAGTAATGATAGGTTCTGGCAAGAGTAATCAATGAATTATAAAACTACTGGTTGAAAGTTTACAAGGAGCAGGATGCTACAAAACCCAAAATATCTCTCCACAAAGTATTGATCACAACAAGAAATACAGTAGGTATAAATTTGGTGAACACTACCTTAGCCAAGAGGTGAACATTATCAATAACAGAACAAACGAACGTTTTAGATCTCTGGGGTATGATATACTGAGAAGGACGCAACGTTGCTTCAGGATTATTTCTGACAGAAATAAACAACCCGATCTTATCACAAGGAAGCATCCACGTTGAGAGTCTCCTGTTTCACAGTTATGACCACAGGGAGCATAACTGGCCAAAGGTCCCAGCTGCTGCTCTTAAATCCATCACCACGTTTGCCTGGAGGCCGGCCTTGCCCCTGATTGCTCCTAGTCAGCACAGCAGGGATCCTAAGGCAGGCCATTTCTTGGAGACCAGGATTCCTCTGTCCAGTGACCTGTTTTCAAGGACTCTGACAGCCTTGAAGGATTTTACGTAGATGACAAGGCAGTCTCGGATGATTTACCAAATCTTTCTTCCAAATCTTCACTCAGGGTCAGACTTGCACTATGCGCTGATAGTTCTGCCAGCCTTCCAGAGCTCCCTGCCATTTTCTCTCCGATGTTTCCCCTAATGAAATATTTGTTCATTAAAGTCTTTCTCAGCACTTTGCCGTCTAGTTCTTGGAGGACCAGGACAAACCCCAAACCCTAGAAGCATCCCTTTTTGGCTCTTTCTAGTAACCTTCCTTTCCATATGGTAGCCACTAGTTTGTAATGGTGTAGATTCACTTAGCCTATTTTGTACTTGATATAAATGGAGTCATGTAATAGGTGCTATTTTGTGTTGGCTTCATTTGCTCCACAGTATATCCATGACATTTATCCATATTGATGGGAGTGGATACCGTTGATTCATTTTCATTGGTGGATATTATTGCAGTGTGTAAACATATCAAAATCTATTTATTAATCCCATTATTGGTGGGTATTGGGTACTTCCCCATTCTTGGCTATCACAGTTAGTGGTGATGTGAGCAATCTAGAATGTGCCTTGTGCACTTGTTTGAGGGATATTTCTATGGGTGGAACCAAAGGGTTATAGGGTATATGTTCAACTTTGGTAGATACAGTTGACCCTTGAAGAATGCATGGGCATGAGGGATGCATCTGAGTCTTTTATTCCATAGATGTTTTTAAAATCTCTCTCACTTTTGGCCCAAGAGTGCTGCGTTTGGGTTTACGGTGTTTCTTAACTTTGAAATAGTCCAATTTTTCAATTTTTTCTTTCACAGTTGGTGATTTTTTTGGTCTTAAGAAATTCTTCCTACTCCAAGGCAAAAAGGCTGTTATCTTACGTTTCTTTCCTAAAGCATCATTGTTTACTTTTCAAATTTAAGTCTGCAGATCTTCTGGAATTTATATTTTTATATCCTATGCAGTAATGATTAATATTTTTCCCATATGGATATCCAGCTGACTGAGAACCAAGAGTTGACCCTTGGACAACATGGGTTTAAACTACACAAGTGCACTTATACGAGGATTTTTTTTAATAGTAAATACTGCACTACTACACGATCCAAGGTTGGTTCAATCCTCAGATGCAGAATTGCCGATTATGGAGGAACCATGTACGTACAGAGGACTGGCTATAAGTTATACTTGGATTTTCAACTTAGCAGAGGGTTGGCACCCCTAACCCCCTTGAACCCTAGTTCAAGGATCAACTGTATTAGCAAGAGTTCTTTCCCCTCTCTGCTGCAGTGTTTTCTTTTCTTTCTTGTTTCTTTTGGCCGTGCTGCGTGGCTTGCAGGATCTCAGTTCCCTGACCAGGGATTGAACCAGGGTCACCACAGTGAAAGCGCCAAATCCTTACCACTAGACCACCAGGGAGCTCCCTGCAGTGTTTTCTTTTTACACGTTGTTATAATGTCTGTTTCAACATGGATTTTGATGTGTATTATCTTGTCTATCCTTGAGCAAACACCAGACTATCTTATATTGTAGATTTATAGTAAGATTTAATGTGACTCATATCTTTCTTTTCATTCTTCTTTCAGATTGTCCCAGCTCTTCTTTTATTTTTTATTTTTATGTTTTTTTAGATGTTGGGGGTAGGAGTTTCTTTACTTATTTTTGCTGTGTTGGGTCTTCGTTTCTGTGCGAGGGCTTTCTTTAGTTGTGGCAAGCGGGGGCCACTCTTCATCGTGGGGGCCACTCTTCATCGTGGTGCGTGGGCCTCACTATCACGGCTTCTTGTTGGGGAGCACAGGCTCCACACGCGCAGGCTCAGTACGTGGCTCACGGGCCTAGTTGCTCCGTGGCATGTGGGATCTTCCCAGACCAAGGCTCAAACCCGTGTCCCCTGCATTAGCAGGCAGATTCTCAACCACTGCGCCACCAGGGAAGCCCCCAGCTCTTCTTGTAGCTCTTTGCTTTCCCACATAATATTTGTAAACATCTCATCAATTTCCAAGGGAAAAAATGCTGATGTTTTTATTGGGGTTTGATTGAGCCTATAGATCATTTTGAGGATTACTGATATCTTTGTAATATTGAATCTTCAAGACATGAATATCACTATTTTTAAGAATTTCTCTTGGAGAAAAATAAAAGTGGATCCCATGTAATAAAATGTACATAAATAGACTCCAAAATATTTAAAGGACCTACATGTGAAAGATAAGTCTAGAAAGTTAATTTTTAAAAGGTAGAAATATATTTTTTCACCTGAGGAGTTTCCGAAGCACAGATATGAAGAAATTATTGGTTGATTATCTTATAATTAAAGATTTCTATTCCATGAAGAACACAATAGAAAAATTTTAGAAACACGTGCCCAATTAGGAAAGGATACTTGTAATTGGTAAAACTGAAAAGGTATTAATAATCAGAATATGTAATAGAAATGAGGAAGAAAAAGATAGCATCCACATTAGAAAATGGGGCAAAAGTTGTAAGTAGACACTTATAGATGAAGCTACCAAGCATTTGAAAAAAGATCAAACTTATTAGAAATCAGAGAAATTTAACTAAAACAAGATACTACTATACATTTAATACACTAGCAAAATGGTGATGAGTCGTCCAAATGAAGGTAAGTGGTTGCACAAAAACCTGACGTGCAACTCTTTGGTAATCTGGACTGGTGTAGCCGTTCAGGAAGTCAATCTGGCTATATTATTAAGGTATACATATTTGCTATGAAATAATTTCCCTCGGGTATGTACTCCAAAGAAATTCTCAGATACGTCTATAAACAAATGTAAGAAGATGTTTATTTTATTATCATTGGCATGGCAGTTGGAAGAGTACAGGTAAAATGTGGGTGCAGAAAATGGAACTCTATGAAACAAATTAGATAGATGGGTGAATGTTTTTTTTGTTTGTTTGTTTCTCTGCGGTACGTGGGCCTCTCGCTGTTGTGTCCTCTCCCGCTGCGGAGCACAGGCTCCGGACGTGCAGGCTCAGCAGCCATGGCTCACGGGCCCAGCTGCTCCACAGCATGTGGGATTTTCCCAGACTGGGGCGTGAACCCGCGTCCCCTGCATCGGCAGGCAGACTCTCAACCACTGTGCCACCAGGGAAGCCTGGATGGGTGAATCTTAAAAATATACTCCTGAATGAAGGAAATAAACACCAGAATGAATTTTATGACACAATATTATTTATATGAATTGAAAATATACACAAGTGCACATTTTGCACAAGAACACACCCAAAAGAAAACACATCAAACAAATTAGAATGGTAATGGTAGCTTACGGGGTAGAGAAGGGAGTGGAGGGTGCCATAGGGAACAGGAGGTGAATAAATAAAACTTAATCATGTTACCGTATTTCATCATGCTATATCCAAGATTTCACTTTACTTGTAGTGGAAAGAAATCCTGTGTGCTATGTTGGCTTAAGTCAGGAATAGTTCTTGGAGGATATTTTCCTGAAAGAATTTGGAACACATTTTTGAAAAAATCTTTGTTTATACTATGGATGATCTTTTTTTGTTTGTTTTGTTTGTTTCTTTAATTTCTGTTTTGTGGGTGTGTGTGGGATCTACTTTATTTTGTATTTCATTCATCTGATCTTATATTTTTCCATCTGCCTTCTTCAGTTTTATTATTCATTTATTAATTTCCTGAAATGGATGTTTTCTGAATCAATTTTCAACTTCCTTTCTACTTTGTTTTGTTTTGCTTTGTTTTTGTTTTCCTTGCTGTACGCGGGCCTCTCACTGTTGTGGCCTCTCCCGTTGCGGAGCACAGGCTCCGGACACCCAGGCTCAGCGGCCATGGCTCACGGGCCCAGCCGCTCCGTGGTATGTGGGATCTTCCCGGACCAGGGCACGAGCCCGTGTCCCCTGCATCGGCAGGCGGACTCTCAACCACTGCGCCACCAGGGAAGCCCCCCTTTCTACTTTAATATATGCTTTTAAGGCTCAACATTTCCCTCTATGTATGTGTTCAAATCTCCAGATCCAATTGTGAATTTGAATGTTTCTCTTCATGGTTCTGTCAATGTTTGCTTTATAAAGTATCAGCTGAAGTTATTAGTTTCTGAGAATTTGAAACTTTTATGACTGTGAAGTGTCCCTCCGTATGTCAAGTAATGCTTTTTCCTTCCCCTTAAAGTTCACTTGGTCAAATAGCAATGTCACAGATTTTATAATTACAGAAATAACTTGAGACCTAGGATGTTGATGTCTGTCTCTAGAAAGGATTTTCCCTTGCTTCTGCACGGGTTGTAAGATGCTAACCAAACACGTTCACCTTTACACAATTTCAGGGAATGAGGTGTTTTGGCGTTTGGCTTCAGTCCCTGCCAAAGAAAGCCCAGTTTCCTTCTCCCCTTATTCCAATGGTGAAACTCTTTGGGGTTTACCAGGAAGCCTTCGTGGCTGGTAATGCTTTTATGTCGCTTAGCCTCTGGAAGACGTCCAAAATTCTACTGAGTTTGTACGCCTTTCAATGAACAGAATCTACACTCTTCTGAGGCCTACACAGTAGAACGGCAAGACGGCCTGAGACCTTCTCAGGGATTCCGGAAAGTGAAAACCAGAGTGAAAACATGTAGTCCAGAGCTCGTGCCGGTAGGCACCCCCGCAACCACCCTTGCATTCTGGGACATGTAGTCCAGAGCTCGTAAACTCGTGTAGTCCCATACACTGCAGCTACAGTAACGCCTCGCTGTAAAGGTTTACCCGCGGAATTCTGGGAAATGTGGTCCAGGAGTTCCGGGTTAGTCGCAGGCACTTCCGCCCCAGGAGGACACGCAGCAGCCATGTTTTGCCTGATGACGGTGTTTCAGGTCCGCTCTTCACGACCCATTCAAGCTTCCCCTTTGCAGACCTTTCATTTGGGGAGAAAGAGGAGGAGCGGCTAAAAGCGGAGGTTTGAGGGCCTGGAGTGGTGATGTACGTCCCGCGGGCGGAGCTTCTTTGCGTTTGGTAACGTACCCGGGATGGGGTGGGCTCAGGTCGTGCCTCCTGGGGTTTGAGGGTCTCCCCGGTTTTCTTCACCCCTAACCTGACCCCGTCCCCCACCTATGAGCTAGCCCTACCGCTTCATACGGCGTCACACTGGGTGAGTTGCTTAACTCCTCTGTGCCTCCGTTGCTGTTCGGTAAAAGGGGGGAAAAAGGAACGCCTTGTTAATATAGTGTTGTGAGAAGAAACGAGATAGCACAAGTAAAAGGTCTACAACTGCCTGATACATTGTTGGTATTAATACTACGCTAATTCGGGAGGCACCCATTTCGCAGCGGGATTCTGTGAGCCCAGGAAGCTGAATTGTCCTGGACTCCTGGCCTGTTTTGGGAGGAGAGGACTTGTAGCTGGTACGGGGGCGGAAGGGGGTGCGGTATGAATTAGTGGGGATGGAAACACAGCCCTGGTATTTCACAGTCTCCTTTCCTTCCCCAGCCCTGGCTTCTCACAAAGCACTGCACGGAGGAAGAGGCAACAGAGCCCCACGTGAGTAGGACTTGGCATTCTTCTCCTTAAGGTATTCCTATAAATTGTAGAACGTATGAGACATGGGTAACGATGATAACTGAGCCTTGGTCACTAATTTCCATTCTAAAAGCTTTATGCAAATGAACACTTTTCCATCAGGCGGTGGCTCTGTGAATTGGTACTGCTGTTTTCTCTACTTTAAGGCTGAGGAGCTGGGGGCAGGGAACACAACCCTGTTGGCCCATCCTCACCCAGATGGTAGGAGGCAGAGCTGGGGTTGGGACCCAGGCAGTTTGAGTCCAGCAGCTGAGTTTGCTAATCCCTTTGGTATATTCTCTTTGAGCATAGGGCACTGGCTAGAATCATATCATGAAAGGAGGTCGGGACTTAATTGTGGGGACCTTGAGAGCAAGGTTTAGGCTATTTTATGAGTTTTTAAGATAGTTTTCTCAACTGGGTCATTTATTTTATTTCAAATAATATGTATATCATAGAAGTAGCATAATCATTATGGAAAAATGCAGATATATACATAAAGAAAAATTTTAATTATCTGTAACTTTAGGATGTAAAGATACCAGTTGTTAATGTTTTCGTGCCTTTTTGTCTGGTTACTCTTTGTGTATGTTTCTGTGTAGTGGAGGCTGTTTTTTGTGGGACTGATGTTACACTGCAGTACTACTCAAATTGTGGTCCACAAACCAGCGGCCTTGGCATCACTTGGATAGAAATGCCCAGCCTTGAGCCCCATTCGAGACCTTCTGATTTATAATTTCTGCGTAGGGGGCCCAGGAGGCTGTGTTCCAACAAGATCCCGCAGTAATTCACATGCACGTGAAAATTCGAGAACCTCAAGAGAGGGTCTTTTCTGGAAACTGAGGCCGAGGAAATTGACCCTGCTGGATGTCACAGATAAAACTGAGCTGGATTCACCAAAGGCCTACTTAGTCCAATGATTTTATTCCCCCACTAATTATTGTCAACTGTCAGGGCCCCTTTCAGAATCCTGAATTGAGCAGAAGACAGCTAGCAAGTGTAGAGTCAAAATGGAGGTCGTTAGAAGTTGTGAAGATATCTCTCTCCCAAGCTTTGGGGAGTGGAATCATTGCCATCTTTTGTACTAGATCGAACCCGGGCCCCCTGCATTGGGAATGTGGAGTCTTATCCACTGCACCACCAGGGAAGTCTCCCATTTATTTCTTAAACTTTCCTATATTTATAATGATATAATTACAATTCAGATTCCTGTCTTTTTTTTCATTTGAATTAGGTATGGACTGTCAAACTATTTTTTACTGTTGTTGCAGAATCCTGGCTTTTATTAGTTCTCTTTACCTCTGTGCATAATTGTCAAAAGGGTACTTCCTGTTTAAAAAGAAACTTAACGTCTTTTTATACCTTTTGTAAAAAGTTGTCCATGTCAATTTAAATATTATTGTTGCAGTCACAAAATCTTTAGGAAGACAAGCAGAGATTTTCAGAAGTCTATAAAGACTCTCACATAACAGGGCAACAACGTAGGACCTCCACATGTCTGACAGTCTTCTGTTGGTAGAAATCACATCTCTAAGGATAATTTCTCACTAAAATATCATCTGCTTTACCGCAGTTGCTAAGAAATAAGAAACCCTGACAGTGGTGTTCTCAGAGCTTCCTACCTTATGACGATCTCACGAGGTGGATGCCCGTGTTCTCCCCTACTGGCAGAGGACAGAACTGAGGCGAAGAGATGTGAATAACTTGCCCAGGGTGACACTGCTCGTGAATGGCGTAGCCTGATCAGAGCCCATGCATATTGACTCCAAAACCTACTCTGACTTACATGGTCTCTGTTTACACCATACCCAGAATAAGAATGACCCCTGTGGAAGCTGCAGGCACACTGTGAGGGGGCCACTGTGTATGGATGGGCAGGTCATTCCTCACACAGCCACTGAGGGGGTTCACGGGGGCATCTGGTATCTGCGTGGGGCTCTGCTCATCAAGCATAATCAGCTGTAGCCACCCCGAGGACTGGGAGCCTTGGTAATTCACAATGAGCACCACGTGGGTTAGTGACTTCTTTTTCTTTAAACCAGTTTCCAGTTTGACTTCTTCTTTCCCTGTCTGTCTTGCTAGGACTCTGCACTGCCCCAGAAGGAGAGAGAAAATGAGCACATTCCAGGTGAGTAGAGCTTGCCTTTCTTGCTGTTAAAAACGCCATTTTTGTACTCAGGTTGGACACAGGTTTTCCTCCTTTTTTCTTTTTCTTTTTTTTTTTTTTGATTGGAGTATAGTTGATTTACAATGTATTAATTTCAGGTGTACAGCAAAGTGATTCAGTTATACATATATATACATATATTTTCAGATTCTTTTCCCTTATAGGTTATTACGAAATATTGGGTATAGTTCCATATGGGTTTTCTCTTTCAAGGAGAGTCTAAGCATATGAGGACCTGAGTGTGCCATGTGTGCTTTTTTAAAAATTCCTGTTAAATTTAATTGGTTTCGGTTTTAATTTGTTTTATTTCATCATTTTTTTATTTTACAAGTAAAAGAAAAATTAAGGGAAATGAAGGACATCTTCCAGTCTACTGCTTACCTGCTTACAAATTAGCTGCTTTTATATTTCTGTAATCTCTTCATCATATGTATTCATGGATGTGTATTTGTATTTATAACATAGATACAGTTTTTTTTTTTTTTTTTTTTTTTTTTTTTAAAACTGAGGTTCAGAGAAGTTAAGTAACTTGTCCGAAACCACACAGTTCTTTAGTAGCAAATCCAGGATTAGAACCACCAGTTCTGTCTCCAAAGTCTTTGCTCTTTTTTTTTTTTTTTTTTTTTTAAATTTTATTTTATTTTATTTTTTTGCTTTATAACAAATTTAATCAGTTATACATATACATATGTTTCCATATCCCCTCCCTTTTGCGTCTCCCTCCCACCCTCCCTATCCCACCCCTCCAGGCGGTCACAAAGTACCGAGCTGATCTCCCTGTGCTATGCGGCTGCTTCCCACTAGCTATTTACCTCACGTTTGGTAGTGTATATATGTCCATGCCGCTCTTTCACTTTGTCACAGCTTACCCTTCCCCCTCCCCATATCCTCAAGTCCATTCTCTAGTAGGTCTGTGTCTTTATTCCTGTCTTACCCCTATGTTCTTCATGACATTTTTTTTTCTTAAATTCCATATATATGTGTTAGCATACAGTATTTGTCTTTCTCTTTCTGACTTACTTCACTCTGTATGACAGACTCTAGGTCTATCCACCTCATTACAAATAGCTCAATTTCATTTCTTTTTATGGCTGAGTAATATTCCATTGTATATATGTGCCACATCTTCTTTATCCATTCATCCGATGATGGACACTTAGGTTGTTTCCATCTCCGGGCTATTGTAAATAGGGCTGCTATGAACATTTTGGTACATGTCTCTTTTTGAATTATGGTTTTCTCAGGGTATATGCCCAGTAGTGGGATTGCTGGGTCATATGGTAGTTCTATTTGTAGTTTTTTAAGGAACCTCCATACCGTTCTCCATAGCGGCTGTACCAATTCACATTCCCACCAGCAGTGCAAGAGTGTTCCCTTTTTTCCGCACCCTCTCCAGCATTTATTGTTTCTAGATTTTTTGATGATGGCCATTCTGACTGGTGTGAGATGATATCTCATTGTAGTTTTGATTTGCATTTCTCTAATGAGTAAAGATGTTGAGCATCCTTTCATGTGTTTGTTGGCAGTCTGTATATCTTCTGTGGAGAACTGTCTATTTAGGTCTTCTGCCCATTTTTGGATTGGGTTGTTTGTTTTTTTGTTATTGAGCTGCATGAGCTGCTTATAAATTTTGGAGATTAATCCTTTGTCAGTTGCTTCATTTGCAAATATTTTCTCCCATTCTGAGGGTTGTCTTTTGGTCTTGTTTATGGTTTCCTTTGCTGTGCAAAAGCTTTTAAGTTTCATTAGGTCCCATGTGTTTATTTTTGTCTTTATTTCCATTTCTCTAGGAGGTGGGTCAAAAAGGATCTTGCTGTGATTTATGTCATAGAGTGTTCTGCCTATGTTTTCCTCTAAGAGTTTGATAGTGTCTGGCCTTACATTTAGGTCTTTAATCCATTTTGAGCTTATTTTTGTGTATGGTGTTAGGGAATGATCTAATCTCATACTTTTACATGTCCCTATCCAATTTTCCCAGCACCACTTATTGAAGAGATTGTCCTTTCTCCACTGTACATTCCTGCCTCCTTTATCAAAGATAAGGTGACCATATGTCCGTGGGTTTAACTCTGGGCTTTCTATCCTGTTCCATTGATCTATCTTTCTGTTTTTGTGCCAGTACCATACTGTCTTGATTACTGTAGCTTTGTAGTATAGTCTGAAGTCAGGGAGCCTGATTCCTCCAGCTCCATTTTTCGTTCTCAAGATTGCTTTGGCTATTCGGGGTCTTTTGTGTTTCCATACAAATTGTGAAATTTTTTGTTCTAGTTCTGTGAAAAATGCCAGTGGTAGTTTGATAGGGATTGCATTGAACCTGTAGATTGCTTTGGGTAGTAGAGTCATTTTCACAATGTTGATTCTTCCAATCCAAGAACATGGTACATCTCTCCATCTATTTGTATCATCTTTAATTTCTTTCATCAGTGTCTTATAATTTTCTGCATACAGGTCTTTTGTCTCCTTAGGTAGGTTTATTCCTAGATATTTTATTCTTTTTGTTGCAATGGTAAATGGGAGTGTTTCCTTGATTTCTCTTTCAGATTTTTCATCATCAGTATATAGGAATGCCAGAGATTTCTGTGCATTAATTTTGTATCCTGCAACTTTACCAAATTCATTGATTAACTCTAGTAGTTTTCTGGTAGCATCTTTAGGATTCTCTATGTATAGTATCATGTCATCTGCAAACAGTGACAGCTTTACTTCTTCTTTTCCAATTTGGATTCCTTTTATTTCCTTTTCTTCTCTGATTGCTGTGGCTAAAACTTCCAAAACTAGGTTGAATAAGAGTGGTGAAAGTGGGCAACCTTGTCTAGTTCCTGATCTTAGTGGAAATGGTTTCAGTTTTTCACCATTGAGGACGATGCTGGCTGTGGGTTTGTCATATATGGCCTTTATTATGTTGAGGAAAGTTCCCTCTATGCCTACTTTCTGCAGGGTTTTTATCATAAATGGGTGTTGAATTTTGTCGAAAGCTTTCTCTGCATCTATTGAGATGATCATATGGTTTTTCTCCTTCAGTTTGTTAATATGGTGTATCACGTTGATTGATTTGCGTATATTGAAGAATCCTTGCATTCCTGGAATAAACCCCACTTGATCATGGTGTATGATCCTTTTAATGTGCTGTTGGATTCTGTTTGCTAGTATTTTGTTGAGGATTTTTGCATCTATGTTCATCAGTGATATTGGCCTGTAGTTTTCTTTCTTTGTGACATCCTTGCCTGGTTTTGGTATCAAGGTGATGGTGGCCTCGTAGAATGAGTTTGGGAGTGTTCCTCCCTCTGCTATATTTTGGAAGAGTTTCAGAAGGACAGGTGTTAGCTCTTCTCTAAATGTTTGATAGAATTCGCCTGTGAAGCCATCTGGTCCTGGGCTTTTGTTTGTTGGAAGATTTTTTATCACAGTTTCAATTTCAGTGCTTGTGATTGGTCTATTCATATTTTCTATTTCTTCCTGATTCAGTCTTGGCAGGTTGTGCATTTCTAAGAATTTGTCCATTTCTTCCAGGTTGTCCATTTTATTGGCATAGAGTTGCTTATAGTAATCTCTCATGATCTTTTGTATTTCTGTAGTGTCAGTTGTTACTTCTCCTTTTTCATTTCTAATTCTATTGATTTGAGTCTTCTCCCTTTTTTTCTTGATGAGTCTGGCTAATGGTTTATCAATTTTGTTTATCTTCTCAAAGAACCAGCTTTTAGTTTTATTGATCTTTGCTATCGTTTCCTTCATTTCTTTTTCATTTATTTCTGATCTGATTTTTATGATTTCTTTCCTTCTGCTAACTTTGGGATGTTTTTGTTCTTCTTTCTCTAATTGCTTTAGGTGCAAGGTTAGGTTGTTTATTCGAGATGTTTCCTGTTTCTTAAGGTGGGATTGTATTGCTATAAACTTCCCTCTTAGAACTGCTTTTGCTGCATCCCATAGGTTTTGGGTCGTCGTGTCTCCATTGTCATTTGTTTCTAGGTATTTTTTAATTTCCTCTTTGATTTCTTCAGTGATCACTTCGTTATTAAGTAGTGTATTGTTTAGCCTCCATGTGTTTGTATTTTTTACAGCTCTTTTCCTGTAATTGATATCTAGTCTCATAGCATTGTGGTCGGAAAAGATACTTGATACAATTTCAATTTTCTTAAATTTACCAAGGCTTGATTTGTGACCCAAGATATGATCTATCCTGGAGAATGTTCCATGAGCACTTGAGAAAAATGTGTATTCTGTTGTTTTTGGATGGAATGTCCTATAAATATCAATTAAGTCCATCTTGTTTAATGTATCATTTAAAGCTTGTGTTTCCTTATTTATTTTCATTTTGGATGATCTGTCCATTGGTGAAAGTGGGGTGTTAAAGTCCCCTACTATGAGTGTGTTACTGTCGATTTCTCCTTTTATGGCTGTTAGTATTTGCCTTATGTATTGAGGTGCTCCTATGTTGGGTGCATAAATATTTACAATTGTTATATCTTCTTCTTGGATCGATCCCTTGATCATTATGTAGTGTCCTTCTTTGTCTCTTCTAGTAGTCCTTATTTTAAAGTCTATTTTGTCTGATATGAGAATTGCTACTCCAGCTTTCTTTTGGTTTCCATTTGCATGGAATATCTTTTTCCATCCCCTTACTTTCAGTCTGTATGTGTCTCTAGGTCTGAAGTGGGTCTCTTGTAGACAGCATATAGATGGGTCTTGTTTTTGTATCCATTCAGCCACTCTGTGTCTTTTGGTGGGAGCATTTAGTCCATTTACATTTAAGGTAATTATCGATATGTATGTTCCTATTCCCATTTTCTTAATTGTTTTGGGTTCATTATTGTAGGTCTTTTCCTTCTGTTGTGTTTCTTGCCTAGAGAAGTTCCTTTAGCATTTGTTGTAAAGCTGGTTTGGTGGTGCTGAACTCTCTCAGCTTTTGCTTGTCTGTAAACGTTTTAATTTCTCCATCAAATCTGAATGAGATCCTTGCTGGGTAGAGTAATCTTGGTTGCAGGTTTTTCTCCTTCATCACTTTAAGTATGTCCTGCCACTCCCTTCTGGCTTGTAGAGTTTCTGCTGAGAGATCAGCTGTTATCCTGATGGGGATTCCCTTGTGTGTTATTTGTTGTTTTTGCCTTGCTGCTTTTAATATGATTTCTTTGTGTTTAATTTTTGACAGTTTGATTAATATGTGTCTTGGCGTATTTCTCCTTGGATTTATTCTGTATGGGACTCTCTGTGCCTCCTGAACTTGATTAACTATTTCCTTTCCCATATTAGGGAAGTTTTCAACTATAATCTCTTCAAATATTTTCTCAGTCCCTTTCTTTTTCTCTTCTTCTTCTGGAACCCCTATAATTCGAATGTTGGTGCGTTTAATGTTGTCCCAGAGGTCTCTGAGACTGTCCTCTGTTCTTTTCATTCTTTTTTCTTTATTTTGCTCTGCAGCAGTTATTTCCACTATTTTATCTTCCACCTCACTTATCCGTTCTTCTGCCTCAGTTATTCTGCTATTGATCCCATCTAGAGTATTTTTTATTTCATGTATTGTGTTTTTAATCGATGCTTGATTCATCTTTGGTTCTTCTAGGTCCTTGTTAACTGTTTCTTGCATTTTGTCTATTCTATTTCCGAGATTTTGTATCTGGGAAATAGAATCTTGGATCATCTTTACCATCATTATTCTGAATTCTTTTTCAGGTAGAGTGCCTATTACCTCTTCATTTGTTAGGTCTGGTGGGTTTTTATCTTGCTCCTTCTCCTGCTGTGTGTTTTTCTGTCTTCTCATTTTGCTTATGTTACTGTGTTTGGGGTCTCCTTTTTGCAGGCTGCAGGTTCGTAGTTCCTGTTGTTTTTGGTGTCTGTCCCCAGTGGCTAAGGTTGGTTTAGTGGGTTGTGTAGGCTTCCTGGTGGAGGGGACTAGTGCCTGTGTTCTGGTGGATGAGGCTGGATCTTGTCTTTCTGGTGGGCAGGTCCACGTCTGGTGGTGTGTTTTGGGTTGTCTGTGGACTTTTTATGATTTTAGGCCACCTCTCTGCTAATGGGTGGCGTTGTGTTCCTGTCTTGCTAGTTGTTTGGCTTAGGGTGTCCAGCACTGTAGCCTGCTGGTCGTTGAGTGAAGCTGGGTGCTGGTGTTGAGATGGAGATCTCTGGAAGATTTTCGCCGTTTGATATTATGTGGAGCTGGGAGGTCTCTTGTGGACCAGTGTCCTGAAGTTGGCTCTCCCACCTCAGAGGCACAGCACTGACTCCTGGCTCCTCAATTTGGGATGATGTGTTGTCTATTCGTGTATTCCACAGATGCAGGGTACATCAAGTTGATTGTGGAGCTTTAATCCGCTGCTTCTGAGGCTGCTGGGAGAGGTTTCCCTTTCTCTTCTTTGTTCTCACAGCTCCTAGGTCTCAGCTTTGGATTTGGCCCCGCCTCTGCGTGTAGGTCGCCGGAGGGCGTCTGTTCTTCGCTCAGATAGGACAGGGTTAAAGGAGCAGCCTCTTCGGGGACTCTGGCTCACTCAGGCCAGGAGGGAGGGAGGGGCACGGAGTGCGGGGCGAGCCTGCAGCGGCAGAGGTCGGCGTGACGTTGCACCAGCCCGAGGCGCACCGTGCGTTCTCCCAGGGAAGCCGCCCCTGGATCCCGGGACTCCGGCAGTGGCGGGCTGCACAGGCTCCCGGAAGGGCGGTGTGGGCAGTGACCTGCGCTCGCACACAGGCTTCTTGGCGGCGGCAGCAGCAGCCCCAGCATCCCACGCCTGTCACTGGGCTCCGCGCTTTCAGTCGCGACTCGCGCCCGTCCGTGGAGCCCCTTTAAGCAGCGCTCTTAATCCCCTCTCCTCGCGCACCAGGAAACCAAGAGGGAAGAAAAAGTCTCTTGCCTCTTCGGCAGCTCTAGAGTTTTCCCGGACTCCCTCCCGGCTAGCTGTGGCACATTAGCCCCCTTCAGGCTGAGTTCTCGCCACCAGCCCCAGTCCTCTCCCTGCGCTCTGACCGAAGCCCGAGCCTCAGCTTCCAGCACTGCGTGCCCCGGCGGGCGAGCAGACAAGCCTCTCGGGCTGGTGAGTGCCGCTCGGCACCGATCCTCTGTGCGGGAATCTCTCCGCTTTGCCCTACCCAGGTATGTGGGGAGTTTCTTGCCTTTTGGGAGGTCTGGGGTCTTCTGCCAGCGTTCAGTAGGTGTTCTGTAGGAGTTGTTCCACGTGTAGCTGTATTTCTGGTGTATCCGTGGGGAGGAAGGTGATCTCCGCGTCTTACTCTTCCGCCATCTTACCCGGTTGTCCCTATAACATAGATACAGTTTTAAATTGTTTTTTTCATTTAATACTAGCTAACATTCACTTTTAATTGCTTTATCATGTTCCTGCAAACTTATGCACCTATTTTTTTTTTTTTCTGGTATGCGGGCCTCTCACTGTTGTGGCCTCTCCCATTGCGGGGCACAGGCTCCGGACGCGCAGGCTCAGCGGCCGTGGCTCACGGGCCCAGCTGCTCCGCGGCATGTGGGGTCTTCCCGGACCGGGGCACGAACCCGTGTCCCCTGCATCGGCAGGCGGACTCTCAACCACTGCGCCACCAGGGGAGCCCTGCACCTATTTTTTAAACTATTCTTTATTCACAGACATTTAGTTTAAAGACTTCTCCTGTTTTAGGAGCACTACAGTGACGGTGTTCCTGATTTAACCTGTTTCTCAAAATATCTGTTCTGAAGCATATTGCCCCTTTTTGCCCTTAACATAGTAGGTTTAGGTATTCAGAATTTAAGAGGTATGTTTTACATGTGGTGCCTTGGATGTTTTTTGGTAGAATATCCAAATACGGCAGAGCACAGCAGGATCAAACTGCTGCTTCACGCAGAAAAAATCATGTATTGTTAGAAGTTTTCTCACGACCAGAGTTAGATTCAGTCTTCCCCATGCTTGAGTCAGACCCTTTGTGTATTTTATTTACTGGTTTGTTTCTTTTTCCATCTTATATTTTTTTCTAATCAGAGTAATACATGACCTTAGTTGAAAAAGTCCAGTGGTACTTAAAGCACTTGTCACTGCATAGACAGCTCAGAACAATTGTATAAAGAGGTGCTTGGTTTCATCTTTGTTTTAAATATAAAGAATCGGGGTTGTGAGAAAAGGAGGAACCAACTCAGACTCACCCAGAAAACCAAGGGTCTGGAGTCAGAGTATTGCATTCAAGCGAAAGACAGGAACGGGGAAAGAGAGAGTTTTCATTCAGAGACCTGGCATGGCCTTTTGGTTAGTTTCCACATATAACACTCCTTCTCAGCTGGTTCCCACCTCAGTGAGAAAGCAGGTGCCATCAAATACTGCCAGGACTAAATTGGTAACTGTTTCTGGGGCACTTGGCAATAATAATTAAAGAGTGAAAGCTTTTTAGTTCAGGATCCAGTGGTTAGAATTCTAGGGAGTTTACTTATGAGTTGTCTGAGAGCCCCAGGTAAATACACAAAGCTTTCTCTTTCATAGCTGCACGTCCGGTGAGGCTGAGGAAAGTCAGTGTGTGGCATTGGCAGGATGGAAAGAGGGGGTGCTGGGAAGTCTGCACACCTCACAGGAGCCGGAGCAACTTCCCATCCTCCTCGTCTCCTCGGGGCTGCCCCTCTTCCACTGGCCACTGGGTATAAGATTGAGGTGGTGTTGTTTGTCGTAGGAGGCGGTGACCTTCAAGGACATGGCCGTGGCCTTCACAGAGGAGGAGCTGGGGCTGCTGGACTCGGCCCAGAGGAAGCTGTACCAGGATGTGATGGTGGAAAACTTCCAGAACCTGGTCTCAGTGGGTGAGGACAGCCTTTCTCTGCGAGTGTCTTTGTGACCTTGGTGTTTCAAGGCTTTGGGCCTCTTGAGGTGGTTCCCTGAGTTTGGGGACCAGACTTTTGCAATTCCTGTGGGACACGAGAGGATGTCTCTGGTCTTTCCAAACAGTGTGTTTCAGGTCCTTTTCAATTATTTTGTAAAAGAACTGTAAATCGACAGTATCTTGCTGTACCTTGTGTATTCTTCTTCAGATTTCCCTCCCCGCCATTAGTGGATCATAAAGCCAATTTACTGAGCCCTACGTGTGATTTTTTAATGAAATAAAATAGTATAGAAAATATCAGAGTTTCTTAGGAAGAGTACAACACATTGCAGCAGAAACTGGGCGATGGCATGAGTGGTGTGAGAGCCAGTGGGAACAGATTTCATGAAAGGAGACATTGGTTAGATATAGGTCATTCAAGCTTCGTTTTAGTAATGTATACTTTTCTACCTGTGTATCTAGGTTGTGAAATAAATGCTGTTTCTTCAGTGGGTCGTGATACAAAGTTTGAAAAACACAGCTTTCAATACCTTGAATATGCAGTTGGAACTCAAATTTCTAGTAAACTTTCGCTCTAGCCCGTTCATGTGAACTTGTGACTTTGCATGTTCTCATTCTTCAAACGAGATACAAAACATATAGAAAGAGAAGAGAGGCTTTGGTTGATGAATTCAGCAACCCAGATAGAAATTTAGGTGAGAACCAAGCAGCCGTGAGTTCCTGTGGTTAGCTCTCTATCTGTTTTGCTTCTCACCAGCCCTGTGCTGTCCATCACCTGGTCCCAGTTGGAAATCTCTTTCCAGGATTATTGCATAGTCTTTGTACTGGTCACCTGTTGCCACCCTTCTCCTCCCACAGTTTGTTCTTTAGGTGGCAACGTGATCTTTTGTAACTTTAAGTCAGGTTATGTTCTTGTTTCAAAATTCTCTTGTGGCTTCTTTTACTTAGAATAAAAACCACTTAAAGTGGCTTCTAGAGCCTTCTGTGGGCTGCTGTTCGTTCTCCACCACCTCCCTGAATACACCACCTCTCCTCCCTCTTACCCTATCTTTTCCAGACCTGCAAAGGATGCTTCTGCCACAGAGCCTTTTCCTGGTCCTTCTCTCTGCCTGGAATACTCTTTCACCTGTAATCTTTTAGGCCTCTACTTCTTTCAGTCAGTCACCTTAAAGATGAGGAGGTGGCTGTCCTCTGACCACCCTATGGAAAATACAGTCCTCTCTTTCTCACTCTCTCTGCCCTGCCTTGTTTTGTCTCTAAGCGTTTCACTCATGTACATTTTGTTCACCTGTTTCTCACCTCTCTGTCTTCCACTGGAGGGTAATCCAGGAGTGCAGGAGGAATTCGGGCTGTTATATGTTTATTGCTCACTAGCCTCAGTGCTTAGCATAGTCTTGGTACATGACAGGAACTCTTAAATATTTCTTGAATAAACGAATGAGTTAATGGATAGAGAAATTAGCCTTCCATGAAAATAGCTAGTAGGCGGTGAACAAATCCGAGTGAATAAGGGATATTGCTAAATGTTTTTTTGTCTTCAAATGAATTCCTAGCCTAATTCTAACTTCTCAGGTGCCCATGATGTGTGTATGTGTGTGTTTGCCTTTCTGTACAAGTTGGCCCTCATCAACTTGCACAAAAAATATGTATAGAACCTGTAATTATAACCAAACTGAGTAAAATGCTTTCCCTGTGACTTTCCTTGAGCTCTCAGTAGCAGAGCAAATTCATTTGGGGAGGAAATACTGTTTGGAATGAGGATTCTTATGTCTACTTCTTAGGTAACCGTCCCATAGAAGGAAAGAAATTTCTATTTCCTTATCCCTTATACCAGGGGAGAACAGGTCTCAGAAAACAGCCAGCTGGTGAGTTAGCCTTTCCCTTAAAAGATTTGCCCCGCTGCGTCCCATTTGCCTCCTCCAAAGCCCACCTCACTAATAAGAAATCGATCTTTGTTAGCTCTACAAACATTTTGTGTGTGTGTGTGTGTGCATTTGTATGTACCTTGTAGAAGGCATTTTAGATAATGTCACCTTGAGTGCTTTGATCATTCTTTAATAGTTTCTAGTCTGTTTCTTCTCAATACTTATCACAGGCTATGGAATTTATTCCCAGCTCACTCATAAAGCCCATTCTTCACTTTGGAACTCATTCTTGTTAAAGACCAATGTATCTGTGTCCAAAAATTTTCCATGCTGTTTTTAAAGAGACAGCATTCTTCCCTAGCCTCTAAATTTTGACTCCTGCTTGGCAGGGGGAGTGGAGGAACATATTAGGCAGCACAAATGCCTGAGAAGGATCCAGTGCATAGGTCTTCATGCTCTTTTTTAACCCCACTGATTCTTAGACCCTTTTTTAAAATTAATTAATTGTTGGTTGCATTGGGTCTTCGTTGCTGCATATGGGCTTTTCTCTAGTTGTGGTGAGTGGGAGCAGCTCTTGGTTGTGGTGCGCAGGCTTCTCATTGCAGTGGCTTCTCTTGTTTCAGAGCACGGTCTCTAGGAACGCGGGCTTCAGTAGTTGTGGCACGTGGGCTCAGTAGTTGTGGCTCACGGGCTTAGTTGCTCTGCGGCATGTGGGATCTTCCCGGACCAGGGCTCGAACCTGTGTCCCCTGCACTGGCAGGCAGATTATTAACCACTGTGCCACCGGGGCAGTCCCGGTTTTTAGCCCCTTTCATATCCTCCTCAGCACTAACCCCTTTGGTGTGCTGCCGCCTCGGGTGCAGCCTTTCAACTTAAGCAAAACTGTACTTTCCAGTCCTTTTCCTGTATCTGATACCTGACTTGTAAAAGCTGTTTCGCTTCTCTGACTTGGTTCAAACTTAACCTGGGATTCAGAATTGTAGAGAATCCTAGAAATCAAACTGAGTTCACCTGTGCATGCATTTCTTGAGCCCTGACTAACTGCTAGGCACTGTTAAAGCTGTGAGCACAGCAAAATGCTTGTCTTTATTGATACTGTGTTATGGTAGGAATGACATGTAATTTTTGAAAGATGATTTAAATAGTATGTCAGAGTAGTCATTTGGTTTTAAATGGGTTTCATTAATGCTAAGTATTTGGGAGTTTAACAGACCATCTCTTGGTTTCTGTTAGTATATAAACCAGAGAACTTCATTTGTCGTGCGAAAGATGAGCTGAACCATCCTGAGGCTCATTAAAGTCTCACACTGTGTCTTAAGTGCAAAATCTTGAATCTTTGAACAAAGCTTTCACGTGTCCACATCTCTGAATTCTCTGTCCTTCTAGAAGAAAACAATCAAAGTGAGTTGAGGGCCGTTCGAGACAGAGGATCACGTGAAGAGCTTTCCTGCTGGCAAATCTGGCAACAAATTGCAAATGACTTAACCAGATGCCAAGACTCCATGATAAATAGTTGTCAGTTCCACAAACAAGGTGATTCCCCCTGCCAGATTGGGGCAGGACTCTATTCAAATTTCTGAAGATGAGGACCGTATATGAAATGATAAAGCAGGTGATCCCAGTAGTAGTGGAAATGCAAGGTTTGCAACTTTGAGAGCCCAGGATTCTTGGAGGAAAACTTCATTGGCTGAGTCACAGAATTATCAGCATAGACACCAGCAAATTTCCATGAAAAATAAACTGTGTCAGTGTAAAGAGGATGTTGACACCATCAGTTGGATTTCACATCACCTTGATGCTCATGGAGTACACAAGGGTCAAAAATCTTATGGCTACAGTGACTATAGAAAAGATAGCACGAGGGTTTCAACACTGGATCAGAATACCATGATTCACACAGGACAAAAACTTTACCAGTGTAATGAACGTAAAGAAACCTTCACCGATCGCTCCACCTTTGATCTTCACCAGCAATTGCACTCAAAAGACAAGTCTCATACGTGCAGTGAGTGTGGAAAAGGCTTCCGTTACAGCTCGGTTCTTCATATTCATCAGAGAGTTCACGCGGGAGGAAAACACAGTGAGTGTGATGAGTGTGGCAAGGAGTTCAGTCAGAGCTCACAGCTGCAGACTCCTCAGAAAGTCCACACTGTAGAGAAACCATTCAAATGTGGGGAATGTGGGAAAGGCTTCAGCCGTAGGTCAGCACTTACCTATTCATTGTAAAGTCCACACGGGAGACAAACCTTATAATTGTGAGGAGTGTGGGAGGGCCTTCAGTCAGGCCTCTCACCTTCAGGACCATCAGAGAGTCCACACTGGGGAGAAACCATTCAAATGTGACACATGTGATAAGAGCTTCAGTCGGAATACACACCTTCAGTCCCATCAGAGAGTCCATACGGGAGAGAAACCGTACAAATGTGAGGAGTGTGGGAAGGGCTTCATTTGTAGCTCAAATCTATGCATTCATCAGAGGGTCCACACAGGAGAAAAACCCTACAAATGTGAGGAATGTGGGAAAGCCTTTGGTCGGCCTTCAAGTCTTCAGGCCCATCAGGGAGTCCACACTGGAGAGAAATCATACATACGTAATGTGTGTGGTAAAGGCTTTACTCTGAGTTCAAACCTTCAGGCACATCAAAGAGTCCATACAGGAGAGAAACCATACAAATGTAATGAGTGTGGGAAGAGCTTCAGGAGGAACTCCCATTATCAAGTTCATCTGGTTGTCCACACAGGGGAGAAGCCCTATAAATGTGAGGTATGTGGGAAGGGCTTCCGTCAGAGTTCATATCTTCAAATCCATCAGAAGGCCCACAGTGTAGAGAAACCTTACAAGTGTGAGGAGTGTGGGCAGGGCTTCAATCAGAGTTCACGACTTCAGATCCACCAGCTGATCCATACCGGTGAGAAACCATACAAATGTGAAGAGTGTGGGAAGGGATTCAGTCGTAGAGCAGATCTTAAAATTCATTGCAGAATCCACACCGGAGAGAAACCGTATAATTGTGAGGAGTGTGGGAAAGTCTTCAGGCAGGCCTCAAATCTTCTGGCCCATGAGAGAGTCCACAGCAGAGAAAAACCATTCAAATGTGAAGAGTGTGGGAAGAGCTTTGGTCGGAGTTCACACCTTCAAGCCCATCAAAAAGTCCACACTGGAGAAAAGCCATACAAATGTGAGGAGTGTGGGAAGGGCTTCAAGTGGAGCCTGAACCTCGACATGCATCAGAGGGTCCACACAGGAGAGAAACCATATAAGTGTGGGGAGTGTGGGAAGCACTTCATTCAGGCCTCAAGTCTTCAGCTTCATCAAAGCGTCCACACTGGAGAGAAGCCGTACAGATGTGACAGATGCAGTAAGGTCTTCAGTCGGCCTTCACAGCTACAGTCTCATCAAAGAGTGCACACAGGGGAGAAGCCTTACAAGTGTGAGACCTGTGGTAAGAGCTTCAGTTGGCGCTCCAGTCTAACAGTTCATCACAGAATCCATGCTGCTGATAAATCCTATAAAAGTGAGAGGAGTGGTAAGACCATCAGAGAGCCCACACACGAGAAAAGTTCCATAAAATGATTAAAACAAAAACAAAAACAACTCAGGTGTCATGTGAATTCTTCCAGTCATCAAGTTCAAAAGAAAAAAAAATCATTTGTTTCATTAAAGTCGGTGTTTCAGCCATAGCTCAACATGTCCCAGTAGTCAGGAGGCCACACGGCAGAGAACTCTGGTAAATGGTGTAGTAAGTTGGAACTTTGACCTCTATTAAATATTAGGGGAGAAGCCTTAGTGTGAGTTTTAGCAGGCCTTGTACAAAAGTATGATGAACATGCCAAAATGTATGCCCATTAAAACGTAAATTCCACGAATGCAGCGACGTTTGTTCTGAATCTACAGTCTGAACATTGTCAGCTACTTTGTAGGTGCTCGATATTTGTTCAGTTAATGAATGAGGAAAAACTTTTTGAAAATTATGTTGCAATCCCCTCCAAAATTTCATAAAAATTTGTATTCAGAGCAGTTAACCTAAATCTGGCCTTAAAAGTAATTCAGGGAGACAAAAATTTGAAGTGTTAGAAAACCACTCAGTATTGCAATTTGTAATATTAATGTGGCATCGTCCTGTTATGATGAGCTCCATTTGTCTCCCCCCAGCCTCGCTTCAAGTTGGATCTTATCTTGGACTTCGTCTATCTAATATTCTGTGAATCTTATACAGTACAAATTTAGTTATCTTTTGTGACAGTATAGACTTACTGAAAATGGATTGTTCATCTTGCAATACAGAAAGCATACTGTTGACCCTTTTTTCAAGAATGTCAAGGCAGAGGTTTAAGTGTCAGAAAGAGTTACTAATGACAGTGACAGAGGACAAACATTTCTTAGTAAATGAACTGATCGTTGGTTTCTTATTCACCACATTTCCGTCTAGGTTTTGATGTGATTGTCTCCCAAGGGTTTTAGCATTACTTTCATCAAGACTTCTTAAGTAGAGAAAAGAGGCTGTTTGAAGTAGATTACTTTTGTCAAGTTCTCTATCTCCTTACTCCTCTCTGGCCTGAGATAAAAAGAAAAAAATTATTTGTTGAAATCTGGTAATTTCATCAAACATATTTATTCAACGACTGACTTGCACACTTTTTCCTAGCGGTGGATTGAAAAATTGATTTTCAAAGTGAAGTTGCTGAGTACATATCAAAACATAGAACGTGCGTCCCTTTGATATAGAAATCACAGAATAGGACCTTATAATTAGGAAATTCAAATAGAAAAGGTGAGTAGCATGTCAATGTTACTAAATTTTGTAAAAGTGAAATATTCAATAGGAATGTCTTTATATTTTAAGATAGTTATGTAATAACAGGTCTGTTAAAATGATGGCTTAAACTTAATGACAGAAGCATGTAACAGTTTAATGTATTTTAGGTAGGTACATCACATACCTTAATCAAACATGTATGTGTGTGTGTTAATGCATCCTATCATCTGTAAAGGGATATTCACCCTTAGGTAAACAGTGGCAAGATTTTCAGGGATTTTTTCCACATGTAACTTCCATATTTTAAATTTTTCATTGAGCATCAATTTTCCAGTAAAATACTGTTACTTTTATAGTAACATAGGTAGTAAAATAATGTAAAATATAATATTAAAAATTACTAAGAACATATTAATCCCTCACAGTAAGAAATCCTATCATCATGAGGTATACATATATATGGCCAAAATTAAGGAATAGACTTCTAGAAATCAGTTATAAAAAGAAAAAATGTATATGGTTATTCAAAGATACAGAATAGTAGTCAGTGTAACGGTCTATTTATAATTAATGCATTTGAAGTTTAGGATGAATCCATGCAGCCCAGAATATTCTGTTTTAATTCCAACAGTAGAAATTTACACATCCTAGTTCTCCTCATCAGGCTTCCTTACTGGGTGAATGGATGGATAGCTCGGGGTACCGGCTTGTCCTTTCAAGTGCTTGGTCTGACTGGAGAAGTAGCTGGGTCGCTCCAGACACTATGACACAGAGAACCATTAGCTGTGGGGAAAAAGAAACTTACCCCCCAAAAAACTTTTTAAAATTGTTTACAAAGTAACAGTGATTGGGCAAATCCTGAAGATAGAGAGTGGAAATAGGTAAGTTTTAGAGGTAAAATTTATCAACGATTCCCTAAGGAAAAATGTGCATAGGGAAGAAACCTAGAATGATGGGAACAAGTTGTTAAGGAGGAGGTTTGCATACCATTTCCTACTTCTTAGTCATTTCACTGATGTTTAACACTTACTTGGTTAAAGGGCTTTACTCAGCAAAAGATGTATTTAATGTGAGAGGCAGGTTTCCAAGATTGGCTTCCTAGACCACACCTTCACATGTGTATGTAAAGTCCATGCTACCTCAAATTGCATTGCATTAGATGTCAGAAATCCTAGGGCTTTCTTGTTTGGTTTGGTTTGGTAGCTATCAAACCACCAACTCTCAAGGTAATTTGTAGTTTAGTGAGTTAAGTCAAGGGCTGGAAAACTACCTCCTGTGAGCCCAACCTGGCTCATTGCCTTTAAAGCTTTATTGGAACATAAAAGCTCTTTATTGGCCCATCCATTTATTTACCATCTTTGAGTGTTTCCCATTGTGCTGACAGTGTTCAGTGGTTGTGACGAGCACTGATGGCCCACAAAACCTAAAATATTTACTTTCTGGCCCTTGAGAGAAAAAGTCTGTTGATCCCTGTGGTAAGCCCAAAAGGTTTGTCTCTGTAAGTGAAAGACCACAAGTAGAGCAGAACTTAGACTTGGTTCAGTGAGGATTCCCGAGAGGTTTCCTTTTTGATTCTCATATCTGCCCTTCTGGTTGACCTTGTTCTTTAGTTTGGTTCAAAGACAGTGGTAGCAACTAGGGACTACCTGTTTCTTTCTTCACATTCAATGAAAGAGCTGCTCTTCCATTCTTAGTGTTGAGTAGTTCACAACTCACTCCCAGTGCATGGCTTCCTCTAACCTTGACTCCCACCTATGCTAAAGACTAAATCTTTAGCTTTGTATCCAGTTCCATTGGCCTTTGTAGGGCCTTCAGTTTCAACTCCCAGTTGATAGCTTGAGCTCGAAATCTGTTTTTACCGTTGGGGATTTTCTGTCTTAGCTTTGAGCTTGGCTACATAGCAACACTTTGGGGGACTTGTTATAATCAGCATTTCTATCTTTCTTTCCTTCCTTTTTATATATTTATTTTTTTAAGGGGATCCAAAGTCAAATTCAGTCAGTGGCTGAATGACAACACATTGATTCACAACCTTGTAGATTCTCTTATGTCCTAGGGCATCAGTGGGAAGGAGTAGAATCCTGGAAATTTGAGGTGGAAATACATGGGCAGATTCCAACAAAGCTGAGGCCTGTGACCTCTGACCTGTGACCTCTTAGTTGAGCCTGCTGTGCTATTAGAAGGAAGTCTGCCTCTACTCTGAGATAGTTTCCTTGCAGGGGTCTGTGGATCCTCAAGACTTGCCTCCACTACCTCTCGTTTTTCCAGACCTAGTAATCAGACTAGAGTCCTTGAAATGGGGACGGGAGCAGGGAAGGGGTGGGTACCCACCGGGTATAAAGGATGACCATGAGGAGACACTCTCTGCTAAAATAAGGAATTGTATAATTTATATCAATAGAAACCTGAGAAATAATGTGTGTGGATTTTGTAGGTATTGAAGCAGGTGGGAGTAATGTAATATTGGGTTAGGCTGGATTTGTTGATACGAGTGCATTCAACACCCATTCCAGACTCAGCGTGTTAGCTTGGCTACCTGGGAATGCCTTCAACAGTTTGCTCAAATGACTGACACCTGTACCCAAAGTTAGCGTATGCTAAAGTCAAAATGCCAGGACTTTCTAAGTATGTTGTAGCAAAATTTCTTGACGTTGGCATGACTGACATTTTGAACTGGATAGCTCTTTGTTGTTGGGAGCTGTCCTGTGCAATGTAAGATGGGCCAGTGGCACATACTCTTCCCTGCCACCCTAGTTGTAACAATAAAAAGTGCCTTGAGGGCTTCCCTGGTGGCGCAGTGAAGGAGAGTCCGCCTGCCGATGGAGGGGACACGGGTTTGTGCCCCGGTCCGGGAAGATCCCACATGCCGCAGGGCAGCTGGGCCCGTGAGCCATGGCCGCTGTGCCTGCGCGTCCGGAGCCTGTGCTCCACAACGGGAGAGACCACAACAGTGAGAGGCCCGTGTACCAAAAAAAAAAAAAAAAAAAGTGCCTTGATACATCCGTGTGCACCAGCCACGTGGGGCTCATTCATAACACAGCTCCTTAAAGAAAAAAGTCTCAAGGGGCATCCCTGGTGGCGCAGTGGTTGAGAGTCCGCCTGCCGATGCAGGGGACATGGGTCTGTGCCAGGGCCCGGGAAGATCCCACATGCCGTGGAGCAGCTAGGCCCGTGAGCCACGGCCACTGAGCCTGTGCATCCGGAGCTTGTGCTCCACAACAGGAGAGGCCACAACAGTGAGAGGCCTGCGTACCACAAAAAAAAAAAAAAAGTCTCAAGACACTGCCACATATTTCCTGGGAGGGGGGACCAAAAGTGTCCCCAGCTGAGAACCACCACTGTAGAAGGTTTACAAAGGCATAGGAATGCCAGACCACTGGAGTGGATTTATCACATAAGATCTGCTCACCCAAACCCCCTATGTGCCCTGGGAGGGCTCAGAGGACACTTCCTTTGCCAGAGGTTTAAGAAACGTATTGGTGAGGGGAGCGTTAGCAGTCTTGGAATGCTCTGTAGCTGCTCTTCTCTGCAGGCCAGGAATGAGAGGGAAAGTATGTCATCATAATGGGCTCCCTAAATTCAGTGAGGCTAATGGGATCGTGGGGCATCATGGGTCAAGTGGAAACACTTCATTGGCAGAGATAAAGTGAGCGTGTTTTTCACAATGAACAGCAAAATGAAAGGGCTCATTAGAATGCTTTGATACACAGAGATTTTTTATATTTGCTCATGTGCTATCTCTAGGGCTGAAATAAATGGGAAGTCTACTAATACCCTACTTGATTTGAATCAGGAGAAAAGCTCTAGGTCTGATGAACATGTCTGACCGGAATCAACATGGGAGTTGTGCTCCCTCAGCCAATTCGATAACATGAGTCAGTTCCCATTTCCAGAGCATCTTGAATGAAGGGCAAGCCGGGTCCCCTTGAGGGAGGATATACCCTGGTTTACTACCAACTATCCTGAGGGTGCTTTCTTCTCCCTGGAAGGGATAAAACAACTGAGGTAGAACAGGAAGAGACAAGAAGCACTCCAAGCTCTGCTGGTCCGGGTTACCCTCCAGCATTGCCTTAATGCTCAGAGCCACACACACCACAGTGAGCTTGGCTCCAGATCAACTACCACGCAACGAAGGTGCTGGAACACTTCCATATCTCGGGGAACCTCATTTCCACGTGACTCTCTTTCATATTCCCCTTTGTCACAGAAGGCTAGGTCCAGTGGTCCGGGTGAGATCTCAGCTCAGGCCCAAGGCTCTCAGACCTCAAAGTTCTGGTCCTGCAAGGGCCCCTGTCTTCTCTTGAGACCACTCCTGGCTCTCTCTGCCGACAAGGAGCTGCTGGTGGTACGTCCTCTAAGAGCTGAGGTCCATCGTGCAGACCCTGAGAAAACTCCTAGGAAAAGGCTCCACCTTCTTGTTTAAGTCAACAGAGCTCAATTCCTTTGGAAGTGCTGGGTGTGTCCCAAGTTGATGCAACTTCAGAGCCATTAGGTCAACCAGCACATGTGTGCGGCTCCTTCCCTTAGACTCCTCTGGGCCCTCGTGACATAGGCTCAGAAGACTGCCAGCCTCAAGCCTTACCTCTTCCAAGACCACACCGTCTCCAGGATCTTCTGTCCCATGAATCTCAGTTGCTGTGTGGAAACTAAAAGAGAGGAAAGAGCCTGCCTACGAGGTCTCTTTGGGCTGGGGCCTTCTTGCTTCTCTTCCTCCTCCTCCTCGTCCTCCTCGTCCTCCTTGTCCTCCTCCTCGGGGTGATTTCGGATTCCACATTGCCCATCCAGTGGGCCATGTTGAGATGAAAGACACGGCAGCTGAAGCCCTCCAGGACGCCGCCTTTAACGTGCTGCTGGAGGACCTCCAAGGTGGGGAAGACCCAGCAGCAGGCCATGCACCTGAAGCCGGTCTCCATGGTCACCATCCAGTCCTGTGTCTTGGCCCTGGGTCTCTCCTCAACGGCAGGTGACCCTGATGGGCTGCCTGGCTCTGCCCTTTCCTCATACTCTTTCTCCTCCCCAGTGGGCTCACTGTCAGACAGGAGGTTTTCGGTGGACACATCAGAGGGGTACGTGCTTACTGTGCACGCATCCTCAGGAAGGGTCACTTCTTCTATCGTCAGCTGCTTTTCAGGCAACTCCAAGGGTTTGTTTGTCTTCCAGGAGACAGCGACACCCTTGTTCACTTGTACCTGCATGTAGTATATTTTCATGCCCCTTTCCTCTTTGTCTGTGTGCAGATCGTTCTTACAGGGTGAAGAGGGTGAGGAGGAGACACAGTGTGATGGGGGAGCAATCTCCCCTTTTTCCTGAACCTGGGCTAGGGGTGCGGTAGGCTGGGCAGTGTCTTGATGTGATCTCCGGATTCCTGAAAAAGGAAATTAAAAACATAATAACAGGGCCTCCCTGGTGGCGCAGTGGTTGAGAGTCCGCCTGCCGATGCAGGGGATACGGGTTCGTGCCCCGGTCTGGGAGGATCCCATATGCCGCGGAGCGGCTGGGCCCGTGAGCCATGGCCGCTGGGCCTGCGCATCCGGAGCCTGTGCTCCTCAACGGGAGAGGCCGCGACAGTGAGAGGCCCGCATACCGCAAAAAGAAAACAAAAAAAAAACAAAAAAAAAACATAATAACATGCATGGGCCATGCCAGAAGCTGAGGGAGCAGGTGTGGTAGACGAGAGAGGGACATTTGCATGACGTAGCTATGTCATGAGCTTGGTGTCTGTTGGCCGTAGGAGGCAGTGGTGTATCTGGTGTCATCTGTGGGCTTTTTTCTGCATGTTGGGGGATACTGGAGCGGTGTCTGTATACACGGGTGTGGAGTACAGTGGTGAGGACTGTGGTATGTGAGGGATGCGGATGGATGCGTGTATGATGAGGAGTGTGAGTTTGGGAATATCGGTGGTGCATTCCTTGTGGAATGGGGCGGTGGTGCAGGAGGAGAGTACTGTGGATCACGTGCTTGGGGTTCATGTGTGCACTGAGAAGGGCTGTGCCTGGAGGGCGCATGTGTGTGTGAGCTGTGTGGACCTGAGCTTGATGGTCCTGCTCTCAGGCTGGAGGTCTATGATGCAGAACTCTGTCCTTCTCTGGAAGCAAAGGCAAAGAGAATCCCTACATTTTCCTCTGAAGATGCTTAATCTGGTCCCTCTTCCCTCCACCTCAAGTCCAGACCTTTCCGGCCCCTGCTCCTTGACTTCCCCACCATGGTAGTACCAGGATTCACAACCACCCACAACCCCTGACTCAGCTGGGATCCACGCCCTCGTAACAGCTCAGCCACCCTGCCCAGGCTCCTCCACAGAGCCCTCATCACCTCTGATGACCCTGGGTTTCCTCTAAGCCTCCCTGGGATCTGTGTGCCTCCTGCCTCACAGCCAAGCACCCCCTCACCTGAGGAGCCCCGCGCCCTTACCGGCGTAGATGAGCTTGCGCGGCGAAGAAGCACAGGAGAAGTGTTTAGGGGCAGAGGAGACGTTCCCTGCCCCTGGGCTGCAGCCTTGGGCCACCACAGTGGATCCAAGCCGAGGGGGATCCTCTTGTGACTTCGAGATTCCTGAGGGAGGAATGAAAGGCTCAGGGTGGGCTCATCAGTCCTCTGTCCACAGATATTGACTGAGTGTGTGACACGTGTCAGGTGCAGTGAATACACACAGTTGACAGTGTGGTTCCCAGTGTATACTCCAGGATTTAATTCCAATCAGTACTTACTCTGTCACTGTCTTGTTGGTAATGTAGGCCTCGGTGGTGACTGTGAGTATGTGGGAAGAGTGAGTGATGTGTATCAGTTAAGTCTGTGGTACGTGTGGGGTTTGCATGGGGAGCACGGTGCATATGTGTCTTATCTGTGTCTGTGGCTTTTGTGTGCATGGTTTCTGTTCACAAGTCTGGAATTCTGGGACATGTAACTTTTCCTCATTACATGGTGTGGCTTGTATTTATGGTGTGTGTTCATTCATTCATTCACCAAGATTCAGTAAGCAGCTACTCCTGTGTATCTGGCACTCTTCCATTGTTCTAGTCTCTGGTAATGCTGCACATTCTAGTAGTGGAAGACACAGACTAAACAAAAATACACTAAATATATAATACCTGAACTGCTGGTAAGTATATAAGGGTTGCCAGACTAAGTGAAGAAAATTACAGGGCACCCAGTTAAATTTCAGTTTCAGATAAACCCAGAATAATTTTTTAGTGTAAGTATTCCCATGCAGTATTTGTTCTTACTGACTTTTAGTGTAAGTATGGCCCATACAATATTTGGGACATACTGATACTGAAAAATTACTTGTTGTTTATCTGGAATTCAAATTGAACTGGATAGCCCATATTTTCTCTGGCAACCCTGACATGGGTTACTGAGACTGTGGTTTACTGTGGTTTGTACAAAGCGGGTCTGGCATTACTCAAGAATGTGTTATAAGTGTGGTGTGTATGACACGTGACTGGTTCTTATAGAGGTATTTAGCGATGGCTGAAGTTAGCTGTGTTTGTGCGAGAGTTGTGGAGATACATATATATATATATATATATATATATATATGTATATAGTGTGTGTGTGTGCTGTATATATAGTGTGTGTGTCTATATACATATCTCATCTCCAGCGTTTGGTGTTGGAGGACAGGATTGTGGTACAGATGGGTTTTATGAGAACGTAGTATAGGAGGGATGCGTGTATATACCTCCATGTGCTGTGTGTGGTTTAATAAGGAAGTTATATGTGGGGTGTGTGATATTTTTGCTGTATCAGAGTGTACATGGGTGTATGAGTTACTGTCTCATAAAACACCCCTAACAAGAATTCTATATACACTCTTACGTACACCGAGTGTCACCCACATCCAGGCAGGGTGACAAGAACTTTACCACGCAGACTTTATATCTGATAAGCACTCTACCCCCATTGATCCTGCTCATCTCTGCACTACGACACACACACACACAGACACAGTCACACACACACACACAGGAACATAGAGCAAAATATTCTGAATGGTCAGGGGCAGTCATTGCCTTCCCCAGCCTGTCCCAACCACTGCCTGAAAATCTGCCTGCTGTCTAGACCTCCATTGCCAGGGCCCACCCTACAGTCTCCAGTGTCCTGGGCCTGGTAGGAGCTACTGGGCTCTAATCTGGGGCAGAGACGTCTAGCTGGAACTCTGGGGTGACCACCCCCGCCCAGGGTAAGCTACTCACCTACATTTAATGCACGCAGGCATCCCGTGGCTCGTGGCTCTCAGAGCTCCCCGCAGGACCATGAGGACATTTCTCACCACCGCCCACATGGTCTCAGTCTCTGGAAAACCCTTCCCTTCCCTTGATCTCCTTTGGGCAATTCTTCCTGTTGAAGGAATAAAACCTCCTTGCTTTCAATATGACACCATCCCTAGACAAACAATCTTCTTTCAAAGTGCATTCCACTTGTCAAGATACTTTTCAACATGGCCTTCAACTCATGGGGCTTCTCTTTCCACTTTGGTAAAAGAAGCCAAGCATCTCATGGGTCTCTCTCAGCATCCTTGCATCCTTCACATCCCCCACCTCATGACCCCAGGGAACGATCCAAGAGAATAAGAGAGAAATCGGGGACTGAGAAAAGCTGCACCTCTAGGTCTGTGCAAGCAGGATGCAGCCTGCTGTGAGTCCGACAAAGCTCCAGGCCCGGCAGCCCCAGGAGAGTGTCCCCAGACCAGCGGAGCTGACCTCCCATCTCCCAGGGGGCATCTGGCCGTTCTGTGCCGTCTCACACCACAGGAACCCTCCGGATGGATACGGCAGCATCAGTGGGACGAGGTCTCTCGCTCCTTGCTTCACAGGTGACACGTTCTCAGTCCCCCCCATCCTAGAGAATGTTTAGTTTGGCAGAAACCCATGTGCCCCAGCAAGTTTCCCCCCACATACCTCCTCCGTTCTCGGCAGTTTCCTGGGACTCTTCATTTTCCAGATGTGTCCTCTTTTGTCGCCATTTCATGGTACCAACTAGAAGTCTCCCTTAGAAGATGCCTCAAGAGATGTCCAACTCCTCCTCTTCCCTGCAGGTTGGCCCTTGTTGGCTCTTGGGCAATCCGTTGAAATGATTCAATACAAACAAACGTAGTCAAGTCTCTTAAATGGCTGAAAAACTTGTACCACTTAGTGAAGCAGCAGTACTGCCTAATGCTCACTAGGGCTTTTAAGTTTACAAGGTTGACAGGCGCACACAGCAGGATTCTGTGACCTCAATGATGACATCAGATCATTCTGTGGACCTAGGTTCAGCACAGTCTCTTCAATAGCACATGCCCCGTTTTCAAGAAGAATTCCTGTTTCCCAGCCGAAGCTTTCCCGTGAAAGGGAAAGGTTCATACCATATCTATTATAAGTTGTATCATACCATATCTATTATAAAGTTCACATTTTGATTGGAGATCTTTTAATGTCTTTTCTAGAGAGATTTAATATGAATATTTTAAATGGTCTCCAGTTTCCCTGTGGATTATTGACATTTTAAACTCTGCACTTCAATTTTCCCCATATACGTGTAATTTTGTCACGGCTATTTCTGTACTTAAAGATGAGTAACTATATAATTGATTTCTTCATTTTTTTCCCATCTCTTTCCAAGGTACTGCATTTGATTGTGTCTTAAGAATGAGTGAAAAATGCGAGTCCTTGAGTCAGGATATTGGGCCCTTTACCAAGTAACTCAACCTGTCTGGGCTTCAGCTTCTCTCTGTGCGATCGAGAGGCTTGGCCTAGTTGACTTTTCAAATGCTGTGTTTCTTTGATTCACTCTCACGTACTGATCTGCTACTTAGGAAGAGGGCGTGTTCTCATAAAGTAAGAACAGTCGTTTTCTAATCCTTGGGTTGGGCGGAGTTTAAGTGGTCGTACTCAGTTTGTCAGTTTTATTTACTTTTACGTATGCTTAGTTCTAAATAATTTATATGGCTCTTGTGACAATTTTTAGATCTTATTTTTTTCTTATTTTCTTTTACAGTTTCTAATTTGCTATCGCCAGTATAAAGGAGCGTGATTGACTTCTAAAATTTATTGGTCATGTATGTGTGTACCTTGTTGAATCGTCTTATTAGTTCCTGCTAGTTTATCTGTGGGTTCTTTTGGGTTTCCTAGATAAATGAACATATTAAATGTAAATAATGTGTTCATTGGATAAAGTTTATTTTCTTGCATCTATATATATAGAAGCAATATGTTGAATTGATTTAAATATTTAAATACTTACATACCTGTTATCATAATCTAAGATTCTTTATCTTATTTTCTTTCAATCAATATAATGTTTTCAAGATTTATTCACATCAGTCCATATAGATCTAGGTCTTTTATTTTTGACTGTTTGGTATAATTTCATCACATTCGTATAGCATCATTTATTTTCCATTCAAGCATTATTGGGCAATTGGATTGTTTTCCTCCCTTCTCTAGAACAAGCAGTGTTTCCTAGAATATCCCTGAAGATGTCTGACAGTCGAGAAGGGCCAGGCTGCCCGAAGGTTCCTACTTGCTTTTAGCCACCTTTCAACAGGGCATCTCCAGCCAGCAATTTGAAGCACTGATGAAATGAAAACTCCCCCAAGTCTGGAGATCTTAGGAGCTTCCTAGAAGGTGGGAGGTTAATGATAGGCATCCTGCTGGGATCCCAGGGGAGTCTGAGCTGGCCTGAAGCTCATCTTCCTCCTCCACCTCTCAAGAGAAATGTGGAGGAAAGAAGACTTCAAAAACTGTGAGCAGGCAGAGGGAGAGAGATTGGGGGCCAAAGCTGCAACTGAGGTCTTCGAGTGGGCTGTGAGGACGCAGAGCCTGTAGAGAGCCAGGATCTACCTTCTGAGCACTTCTCCCCTAGGGTTGCTCATCATTCAGGTGATAGCAGGCATATACAGCCAACTCGGCCCACACTGTCACAGAAAGCCTTATCAGAATCTCTTCTTCTTCATACACTCTTGTGTCTGTTACTTGGTTATTGCCTTTGGTACTCCACTGATGTGAACCACAGTCACCAGGGGATGGAGGACACTAGTGACCCATCTTGCTCTGTGGCCTCAGTCCACAGCTTGAGGGTAAGGGAAGAGGCCAAATGAAGGTCAAGAAGGAAAGATGGAGTTTGAAGAGAAGACCTGAGTTAAGGGTGTCTTCTCAAGTCTTGATGACTGAAATGTAGCTCCAGTACCTGAAGTCCTGCTTGTTCTCAAGGCTGACCATGGGGCTGGGTGCACTCAGTGAAGGAATCGTACACACTTAGTATTTCCTTGCTTGCTCACACTTTCCCTCCTCTGATACACACTCTGC
This sequence comes from Mesoplodon mirus, assembly GCF_964341445.2. NCBI lineage: Eukaryota > Metazoa > Chordata > Mammalia > Artiodactyla > Ziphiidae > Mesoplodon > Mesoplodon mirus. The sequence goes on from NW_028295290.1 coordinate 268,396, forward strand.
AAGACTGATCTTCCCCTGAAACAACTTTCCACCTGCCACTGTCATCTCATGAACATTTGCTTCCCCTTCCTAGTGTCCCCCTAGAATGCCATTGCAGCCAATTCATAATTTGATAATCATGCTTCTTACCATAGTCTCAGCAACTTCTGAGAAATTTTATTCACTTTATTTCATAGTCTTCACACATCAATAATCTTCCTTAACTTCCTAGCTGCAGGTTAACCCATTCGGAATCATTTCTTTTTCTTTCTCATCTTTGCCAAATCCTTTCTATCTTTTAAGGTCTTTTTCTTGTCTCTCTACCATCCTGCCTTCCTGAACTTCTTTTTTTTCCGTTTAAGTAACCTTTCAATCTCCTTCCCCAATTTCCTCATAAACATTGAGAGTTTATTCCTCACAAGTTAGACAGCCGTTTATGAATGGACAGGCATAATGGAGTCAGAATGAGTTGGCACCCCCGAGGTACCTGTCTTGCTGGGGAGCCACAGGTGAAGGGCTGGCTGCTGGACACATGTTTGCATGGAGTCAGGCTGAGTGGCCTCGGGGTGTTTGCTCTGCACTTGTGTGTGTTTCTCCCTAGTTGGTTTCCTTGTCCAGCCACCTGTGACCTCCCTCCATCCAGCCCAGGGAATCCTTCTCATCACAGGGGTAGGATGTTTGTCTCATTTTCCATCACATCCTTTCCCCAAAGTTTGGTTGTGAGTTGTTCCCATTCCAAAGACCTTTCCTCTTTGAGGAGAAAAGAGAAAATCTTTTCTCTCCTTTAATCTCACTTCACTTCTGCTCTATTATCTCCTCCGTCCAGAATGGGCCCCTGACTCAAATGGGTGTAGATCCGAAGATGGCAAGAATTGCCAGCAATTCTGAAATAATAATACGGATGTATCAGGAAAACTTGAAAACCTTTATCCCGCCACGTTAAAAAAAAAATTGCATTTCCAGTGTATTCAGAGTCTCTGTGTAGAAACACAAATGATGTAGAAATTGAATTACACTCAAGTTTTTCTTTCCTCCTTTCCTGATTTATTCTAATCCTCAAAGTTAACATGATGAACTATTTGTTATGTAAACTTTCAGACATTTTCTACCCATGCACACTTTTCTTTTTTTCACATAAGAGTGTGAACCAGGTCACTTTCAACATGCTGTGATTCTGTGATTCACGGTCTCCCACCGAGTCATCCACTGATAAAGTCATCTGTTTCATGGAGAAATAGCCAATGTCTGTGGAGTGCTTACTCTGTGTCGGTTTCTTCTAACTACTTTACAGTTAAGTTGTACAACTTACCCATGGACTAGGTACAATGATAACCCCCAAGTGACAGATAAGTGCAGATAAGTACAAATAAATACAGAGGCCAAGTGACTTGCCCAAGACACTGGAGCAAATCAAAATCCATGCCTCTGTAAACATTTTGCTCTATTGCCTCTCTCTGGGAAGCTTGATGATTTTGCAACTAAAACCTTAAATATCATGTTCCATTTTCATATCTGTGACACAAGCGTGGGACTGTGATATGGGGGTAACTAATCTGACTACTTTTGAAAACCCTTATGCACCTGGATGAAAGTAAGCCAGGGACTGCAAGCTATAGATTTAAGGTTTCCTACCAACTTTTAAAAATATCTTCTTGAATGCAATTTACGTAGTGTCAAGTGTAGGATGTAGTCCAAATAGTAACAGAAAAATGGAGATATGCAGAAAAATACTTAAAGTTGACAAGTATTGGGACTGTAGTATTTTTGGGGCCAGTGTGAAGACCACAGGAAAACTTGCTGTTTCCATCTTAAAGGGAAGAGCTCTGTGTTGCAACTGCCAAGGTCCCTGGGGCAGCATGTGTGCTCACTGCTTAGTAAAGAAGCATCCTCAGTAGGATAGAATCATATGGGAGCGTTACATTTGGGTAGCAGTTCTACATTCTTGATGTAATAATATTTTCAGGGTGTGGGAGGGTATCAAGCTCTGAAAATACCCTTGGAGAGATTTGCTTATTAAGTTTGGCTTTTTCAATCTCCCTAATACTTCTTTACTAAACACCAGGTGGTTTCCTTCGCTTGTCAGAATCATGTTGTTTTTCCCTTGTCGAATGAACTTCCAAATACTTTTGGATGAGCTATTAAGTTTGGAAAAAAAATATACATCTCTTTACAATAAGGAAGATAATTACAATGACAAGTAGAAAAGACTCTAAAATGGAGAATATACGCCATTACAGGCAATTAATGGGAGTGGGAAGCTCAGGCTCACTGTCCAGGACATAGAAATGAAAGCTGAGGATGCTCTGAGGCATCTCTTGGATCTCTATAAGCCTCCATCATTTCTGATGAGTAGGGTTAACAGGTAAAATATAGGCTGTTCAGTTAAATATGAATGTCAGAAAAACAACAAGTACATTTTTAAGATAAGTATGCCCCAAATACTACATAGGATCTACTTATACTAAAAGTGATGACTTACTATTCATGTGAAGTTCAAGTTTAACTGGGTATCCTGTATTTTTATTTAGTAAAGGTGACAGCCCTACTGATGATCCACAACGGAGGCAGTTCAGGAACGGTACATGCTGGCTCTGGGACAGTCAGAAATGGCTCCAGCAGATCCAGGTACAGTATGAAATTCTTTTTGGATGTAGCTCAGAAGCCATGGCCAGCCCTTGACTGCAAGTACTGCCTCGGGTTTCCCTGAGGTGGGGTAAACCTTCCTCTTAATGGCCTTTTGGTAAGTCTGGAAGACCATATCCAAGGGGAGCCCCAAAGTCAGTTTCATCCTCACAACCATGTCTCCAATTCCTGGAATTGGCTGCATTTGACTCACAAGAGATGAGGAGGTTTGTGGAAATTGGGAGTGTCATAGCTTGAACCCTTTGTAGGTAAAGTTTTGCTGTTGTGAGAGTTTTAACAGGAGCAATGTGAAAGACTCCAGGTCCCCAGGTAGATAGAAATAATCCTGTTCTACCTGGGTGTATGTGACAAGTCTCTAGTAGCTCACAGAGCAAATATCTGGTCTTGGAAAGACTGATCCAAGCTTGGATGTTTCTGGTGACAAGGCAAGGTCGTGAGTTTGAAGTTCACCTTTTATGGTTGAGGAGACAATAATGTCAGAAGGGCAATCATGGAGGAGACCTTGGCTTCATCCATTGTGCAGGCTTGTATATTTGGTTCTATCTAGATTGTGTTTCAAAGGTGGAGCTTGTTTACCATTATGAACATTCTCTGACATGCTTTTTGGACCTTCATTCCTAGAGCGAGATCAGTGCCGAGGTTCTAGAAATGCCCTGGATATTCTGAGCTGTCAATGGCCTTTCCCAGGTACTGTTCCCTTGGTGCTGCTCCTTGAAATGTGCAAAGGGATTATCATCTGTTTTGTGGTGGGTCCTAGCATTGTGAAAGGAAGCTGCTGCACCTGGCTCAGAGGATTTGGGATGTGGTTGGAGTAGATGGGCCAAATTTAGGTAACTGGTGTTACTATAGACAAGGACAACAAATTATTGGAAGTGGAGTTGTCTGGGATGGCAATGATGTTGCGATTTCACAAATGCTCCAGGACCAAGGATGACAACCAGAAGTACTGGGATTGTTTTAGGTTGCAGGTAAGGGACAGAGGGATGGACTAGGGATTGAGCTCATACAGCTGGTTAGTGTGTTGTTCATTCGTTCCTTCATTCATTCATTCATCCAACACGTATTTACTGAGTTACTATCATGTGTCAGTTAGTCTGTTAGGTTTTGTGATACGATAGTGAAGGAAACAACTTCTCAGTCTTTAAGGAGTGTATAGTTCAGTCAGAGAGACTGATAAAGAAATAGGTAATTACAACATAGGAAATAAGTCATTTGATAGAGGAAGTAGGTGTTTGTGGGTGTAAACAGGAGGGTAAATTTAACTAAGTCCAGTTGTGGAGGTAGGGAATGGGAGACCCAGAGGGACTTCTTGAACGAAGTGATAGTGGAGATCAGCAGGGTGAGTAGCAATTTTCCAGGACCTTCCCAGGCAAAGATGGAAGGAAGGAAGGAAGTTTCAGGCAGAGGGACCACTCTGTACAAAATCCTTAAGATAAAGAGGATATTGTATGTTCTTCAGCATGGCTGGGGCATGAACTCTGAGAAAGGGGGTTGATAGGAGATATGGCTGGAACGAGAGCCATGGCTCTGTCATTTAGACTTTGTTCTGTAATCAATGGGGATTCATTGAAGGTGAAGGCAGAGGAGTGCCTCCATCAGACTGTGTCCTAGAAAAGCCACTTAGGTGACTGTGTATAGGGTGGGTTTAACTGAGCATCAGCGTGGACAGTAAGCTCAAATTTTTCTGTGTGGGACCAGTGTCACACATGGGACTATGTAGGGCACCAGATTCAATGGGGCAATGAATGTTTTTTGGTTTTTTCCTCCTTTTTTATATGAGGCTAGGCAGATGATGCCATGCCTTCGTTCCGTTAAGAGCAATGTGAAATCAGTGAAATCTCCTAAGATTCTGCAAGGCCGATTTTTCTTTGTATGATTTTAAATTCCCTCAAGACCTGAAAGGGCCATTGCTGTAGAAAAGGGGTCTGGTACATGTAACACCTGGATGGAAATAACAGCTTATGGGAAAACATGGAATTTGAGGAATTCTGGGGCAGGATGCTGGAAGTAGATGACTGCAAAAGGCCTTTCCAAGTCACAGCCTTATAGCTCCTGGTCCTCTTTACCTTCTCCTCTTCCTGACCCCAACCTCATGAGGATGAAAGTGTACTCTAGAGACCTTTGATCAAATCCTGCCCACAACAGTCTGTGGTTTGAAAGTTACAAAATTCCCTGAGAATTGGTAAGCTCTCTATCTTCCTCATTAGTCATTTAGTACCATTTATAATTTCCAAACAGCTACTGTTTCTAGAGCCCTTGCTTTCCATTTCTGAGTGTGTTTTGTCATTATTCTTTTTGATCTTGGAAATGTAATCTTTAACAAACCACCAATTAACCATGAAATGTCACTGCAGCAAAACATCAGTATTCTCCATGGGGTTTGTTGTACTTGGATTTGACCTTCATTGTTCATTCTTGGACTGTCTTCCCAGTTTGTGGCTTATTTGGATTCGCATTTCTTCTTTTTGTTGATTACTTGAAAGCTTTTGTGTAGAAATTAAGCTGGTAAAATAACATAGAAGGCTTTTCCCCTATGATAGTCCCTTTATTTTGATACCAGTAATTAAAAGTGTGCTGTGATAGCATTAGAGGACTTAAAGTTTGAAGGTTTTAAGAATGACTTGGAGACTCAGGAGTGAAAAGGGACTAATACAAGTGAGCATGAATTATTATTTTGCTCAAAATACTATTTAAAAGAGATTAGAATTTAGGTTTATTGAAGAAAATGGTTATATTTGAGCTATTTGAAGTTCTAACAGATATTCTTTGAAAATCTATTTTAAAGTTCTAACTGGTGATCGTAGAATAAAATTGCCACTTGATGGAATGTGGAATGTGAAGAGGTGAAAGAAAAGTCAGACTGGAATGATGCTACAAAAAAAGAAACTTCCCATCATGACCAGGCAGAGCAAATGGAAATCAGGTGGGAAAGGACATAGAAGCAGAGATGGTTTTGTGATTCCTGGAGCCTGCAGCTCTTTGAAAGTGCTAACCACCATGGGGCAGGTGCAGAGCACCAAATGAGAGCCTCTCATAAAAGTCCACGTGGCAGAGATGACAGGGGCACCAGGTGGGAAGTCTCTCCATGTTTGGTACACAGGCTGGAATTTCCAAGATATGAAGACACAGGTCTTTCTCTGAAAGGGGCGGACTGTGACGTTTTTTAGATAGAATTTCCAGAGCTAATGACATACTCAAGCTAAAGAAAATATATCTGTCCATCCAG